>NC_089810.1:36512581-36589160 GCF_029633855.1 Hoplias malabaricus
CTGTGTGGGTTTCCTCCGGGTGACTGCCTGTGAGGAGTGTGGTGTGTTCTCTCTGTGTCTGTGTGGGTTTCCTCCGGGTGACTGCCTGTGAGGAGTGTGGTGTGTTCTCGCTGTGTCCTCGTGGGTTTCCTCCGGGTGACTGTCTGTGAGGAGTGTGGTGTGTTCTCCCTGTGTCTGTGTGGGTTTCCTCTGGGTGACTGTCTGTGAGGAGTGTGGTGTATTCTCCCTGTGTCTGCGTGGGTTTCCTCCGGGTGACTGCCTGTGAGGAGTGTGGTGTGTTCTCCATGTGTTGCATGGGTTTCCTCCGGGTGACTGTCTGTGAGGAGTGTGGTGTGTTCTCCATGTTGCTGCATGGGTTTCCTCCGGGTGCTCTGGTCTCCTCCCACGGTCCAAAAACACATTAGTAGGTGGATTGGCGACTCAAAAAGTGTCCGAAGGTGTGAGTGAATGGTGCCCCCTCCAGGGTGTATTCCTGCTTTACAACCAATGATTCCGGGTAGGCTCTGGACCCACCGTGACCCTAACACTAGATAATCGCTTACAGATAGTGAAAGTATGTCTATACTGTATTTTATTTGATTTTTTAAAATGTATTAATTAATTTATATTTTGGTGATTAACATTAAATTTAACAGCTCACTGAGACAAGTACAGAATAGAAAATTGGACGTGTAATTGTAATGTGTAATCAAATTAAATGTAATTATGTACAAACGTAAGTATGCAGTAAACCGAGAAAGGCAGGGCTAGACTTTAAAGTGTACACAGCTTCTTTTTTTTTTTTTAAATAAGAAGAAAGGAAAAAAAGGGCAGAGCAAAGAAAGAATGTCATGTGCTTGACTCAGACGTCACGCTCTTCATTAAATTCAGTTCTCATCCCTTCCACAGAATCCCTGCCATGCCTTAGCCCGTGAACTCTCTCTAGACATGTGGAATCACACGAGAGAGCAAAGAAGAAAGGCTTCCTGCTGGAGACAGAACACTCACAGAGGAAAGATCAGGTGAAGGTATCTCCTCTCTCTGTTCTGGTGAATAATTGAGTAAAGGAAGTCTCTGAGCTTTCAGCTAATGTGTGCATTTCAACTCGTTTCTCTTTCCTCTGCAGTACTGGAGCGTTGGAGCAACAAACTGGAGACTCCTTCAAGTGGCTTCCCAGAAATCTCAAATTCTAATTAATAAAAGTTAAAAGTCCACCTCTGGTTGTTTATTAAACACTTAAAAACTGATTTCTGTTCATCAGAATGACAAGTTTAGAAGTTAGTTCCCAGCAAATAATCCTCTAATGCCTTAGATGTAACTACACTTTTGCCTTCGTTCAGTATTTGTAAATCAGGATCTGTAAATACGCAATTAGTGCTCTCCTCTATCTCAGCCTCCTGGACTCCAAATTGACGAGGTCTGGCCCTTAGATTTGTGACCTAAGAAAACCTGGCTGTGTGGATTTGCTTGAGACTGTCTTTGTGGAAGTGCTTAGTCATAGTGGTGACTGCTTATGAAACATCTTCTAGCAATAAACACCACACAGATCTGTTAAGGAAAACAAACTTGATTTTTTGCCAATATAATTTTGGCCATTATTTCAATTGCTGTGTTCTCCCCGTGTCCGCGTGGGTTTCCTCTGGGTTCTCCGGTTTCCTTCCACAGTCCAAAAACACATGTTGCAGGTGGATTGGCGACTCGAAAGTGTCCATAGGTGTGAATGTGTGTGTGTGTGTGTTGCCCTGTGAAGGACTGGCGCCCCCTCCAGGGTGTATTCCCGCCTTGCGCCCAATGATTCCAGGTAGGCTCTGGACCCACCGCGACCCTAAAATTGAATAAGCGGTTACAGATAATGGATGGATGGATGGATTTCAATTGCTATGGTTTGTAAGTCTGAGGAACACACTGAGTCTTCTATAAACACAGAATGAAGTACAGTGTGTATATATATATTACAAAATAATAATAATTGGCTTCACAGTAGAGTTTTAAATTGCAGCTGATGACCACTCTTAGGCTGGTGGTGTTTCTTTTTTTTCTTGTTTTCCTCTCCTGGTGTGGAGAGTTAA
The DNA here is from genome assembly GCF_029633855.1 of Hoplias malabaricus. Taxonomy (NCBI): domain Eukaryota; kingdom Metazoa; phylum Chordata; class Actinopteri; order Characiformes; family Erythrinidae; genus Hoplias; species Hoplias malabaricus. The sequence goes on from NC_089810.1 coordinate 36,514,630, forward strand.
AGATCACAGCTCGGTTTCTTTCGACCGCTGAGAGACTCTCCCTCGCTCCGAGCGCTTTGAAGCCCTGCGCCTCAGTACGTGACTCCGTAATTAAGAGTATGGAGATGAGCAGACACTTAAAAAGCGAGGGAGAAGGGAAGGAGAGAAAGAAAAAAGGCGGAGGAGGAGGAGGAGAAGGACGAGGAGGAGGAAGAGGAGGAGAGAGAGGGAGGAGAAGAGCGATTTAAAGACACTGTGGGGCAAGCACTGATTTCCCCAGTCAAAAGCCATGCAGCAGAGATCAAGGTTCAGCTGGGCTACGTCTGATCTGCAAGTCTGATGCTGGATGTCATTAAAGGAACGCTCGGGTGGTTTAGTCGAGAGAGAGAGAGAGAGAGAGAGAGAGGGACGCCGTCCAGGGATCCCTTTAAACACCTGGCATCCCGAGATTGGAAAAGGTCCAGTAATTACGGAAACATGTCAGAGGACTCAGGGGATGCATATGGATTTTCCCAACAATTTCTGAGATGGACTTGCGTAACCGTGAGCTTTCAGCTATGGTCTCCATGACACAGCGCTCACATGGGCTCGTGTAGTCACAGCCTTTCTGTTCTCATACAGCTGGGCAAAAGTCTGAGAAAACAATATGTGAGGCTAATCATCAGAGCAGAGGGCTAATTATGATTAAAAAACAGATTAATTGTTAATAAAAATGTGGCTATTTTCTTTCCTACACAGAGATGAATGGAGCATCCAAATTATAGGTAAAGTCCCAGTGCAGGTCTTTTGGTGAATCACTATTTAAAGTCTTACTGAGTCCAGATTTAGGCTTAATCTTTTTATATGTAATATATATATATATATATATATATATATATATATTATTTTTGTATATTTTATATAATGTCAGTATTGGTATCAAAACATTTAAACTAAAACATATCGTATTTTTGGCTTTAGTTTGTTACAGTAATTGTATTTCGTTTGAGTTTGAGTTTTATAGAAAATATCTGGTACTTAGTGTTCTCCCTGTGTCTGTGTGGGTTTCCTCCAGGTGACTGTCTGTGAGGAGTGTGGTGTGTTCTCCCTGTGTCTGCGTGGGTTTCCTCCGGGTGACTGTCTGTGAGGAGTGTGGTGTGTTCTCCCCGTGTCTGCGTGGGTTTCCTCCGGGTGACTGTCTGTGAGGAGTGTGGTGTGTTCTCCCTGTGTCTGTGTGGGTTTCCTCCGGGTGACTGTCTGTGAGGAGTGTGGTGTATTCTCCCTGTGTCTGCGTGGGTTTCCTCCGGGTGACTGTCTGTGTGGAGTGTGGTGTATTCTCCCTGTGTCTGCTTGGGTTTCCTCCGGGTGACTGTCTGTGTGGAGTGTGGTGTGTTCTCCCTGTGTCTGTGTGGGTTTCTTCCGGGTGACTGTCTATGAGGAGTGTGGTGTGTTCTCCCTGTGTCTGCCTAAGTTTCCTGCAGGTGACTGTGAGGAGTGTGGTGTATTCTCCCTTACAGATTATATGACTTACAGATAATGAATGGATGGATGGATATCTGGTACTTAATGTATTGCAATACTGAAATTATTAATTGTCTTTTAATTCCATTATCCATATTCACAGTAATCATTGTGTATATATTGTATATAAATATACATTACTGTGCTGCTGTATTTAATGATACATGTTAAATATACAGATAATGTACTGCCCTGCACTCTTTCACTGGAAGCTTCTATCACACGAAGATAATAAAGCACTTGGCTCATCATGCCCCTCTCATTTTCAGCTCGTTTCTCAGACTCAATGCTGAGAACTTTCCAAAGCAACCACTCTGAATGGGAAAGATCTATTTCACACTTTTTTTTCCTCTCTTTTTTTGTAGCATGCGAGAGGCCATGTTAAATTGGCAATTAATCACCCATTTTAACATGACCGCAATCTATCTCCAGTTCTAATTTCTCTGTAATGAGGTCAGCGCTCTCATTAGACAGAGAAGAAAGGAAGAAGGAAAATGAAGAGGAAAAAATAAATAAATCCCCATCCTTCTGTAGCGTGTCCCAGTGGAGGTCACCATCACACGCCCAGAGGGAGGGAGACGAAGCCAAATAGAGAGGCCATGAGTGTGAGAGTGTGTGTGTGTGTGTGTGCGACAGATAGAGAGATGATATATCAGAAAGTGTGCTTTACGTACAGCATCCAGCACAGGTGTGATGAGCAGATGGGCTCCCCACAGGAACTGACGATCCACCGTCCAGGTCTCAGGATCTGAATAAAACCTGAGAAACAAAAGCTAAGTGAAAATCTAAACAGAGCTGGAGACTAAAGGAGCTGAAAACACTTTAAACTGATTAATTACCACTTTTAGGCCCTTGCAGTAAAGTGCTTTTTATATAGTTCTAAAACTCTTTCAGATATTTTGAAACTTTATTTTTACTACGGCTAAAAACAGGGATGACAGATGTTGGGGAACTGAAAGAGACAATTTCCAGGTTAATGCAGAAAATAATAATGAATACAAGATAAAAGACCCTAACCCTAAAAGAAATGTAATAATATGAGACATAGTACAAACCAAATTATATAAGTATATATTGGTCAGCAATTTTTTTTTTTATTTAAATCATAGCCTTGTTTCTACTCTCATTTTATGTTATAGCAGCTCCAGATGTACACTTTGTAATTCTACAATTAAAGCTGTAGACCATCTGTTGTCCTGCATTATTAGTTAGCCCAATTCAACACTATTCTTCAATGTTCTGGACCACCACTTGACCCTACACAGGTATAAAATAATAATAATAATAAACATTAATTGAAATGAAGCCCTTTTTGGGCGGCACAGTCGTACAGCAGGTAGTATCACTGTCACACAGCTCCAGGGACCTGGAGGTTGTGGGTTCGAGTCCCGCTCCGGGTGCCTGTCTGTGAGGAGTGTGGTGTGTTCTCCCTGTGTCTGTGTGGGTTTCCTCCGGGTGACTGTCTGTGAGGAGTGTGGTGTGTTCACCCTGTGTCTGCGTGGGTTTCCTCCGAGTGCTCTGGTTTCCTCCCACAGTCCAAAAAAATGTGGATTGGTGACTCAAAAAGAGTCCATAGGTGTGAGTGAATGTGTGTGTCGCCTTCGAAGGACTGGCGCCCCCTCCAGGGTGTGTTCCTGCTTGGCACCCAGTGAATCCACCCACTTCAGGGTGGTTTCTACAGGAACAGAGGCTATGATTAAACACGTGGAGGATGCAGAGAAAGAGACTGGCACAAGAGTCAGTGATGTCTCACTAGAGGCGCTGCGCACCAGTCATTTGAGTAGCAACCCTCTTTTCAGGACTTTTCCCAGAATTGCCTTAGGATCATAAAATTTTTTAAATAATTGATGTGAAAATAGTTTCATCCCTATCTGTGTGAAATGACTCTCTATTGGCAGGGATTTCTCCTGCATTTTGACTCTGTAATTCTCTTTACTGCCAGCAGGTGACGGATAGGTCTCTCTTTCCAAATTACTGTTATTCGGAGTTATTAAGCACACACTACGACAGAACAGCACCTCATAAGCAGTCAACAGCATGACACAACCGACCAGGTAAAAGCCGGCTGTGACAGAAATCTGTCATAGCGATGGAAATCTCTAATCCGCAGCTGAAACATTAGAGGATAATCAACACAAACAGTGTAGCAGCAGATGAGCTACTGTCTCTGACTTTACATCTACAAGGTGGACCAACCACGTAGGTGTGTCTAATTAAGTGGACAGTGAGTGGACACAAACTCCTGCAGCACTGCTGTGTCTGATCCACTCATACCAGTGCAACACACACTTACACACCACCACCACATCAGTGCTGAGAATGCTCCACCAGTCAAACTTTGACTATTGAAAAAAAAAAAATACAGGGTAAAAGATGGCTAGCAAAGTATGCAGAGCTGCAGAGCAACATATGGTCTATAATCTGTAATTGTAGAACCACAAAGTACTTTTTATATACAAAGTGGAGTGGATAAAATGGAGAATGTGTGTTGAAACAAGAAGGTAATTATGATATTAATGTATATTAATTATATATGGTTGTTTTAAGGTGAATATATATATATATATATATATATATATATATATATATATATATATATATATATATATATATATATATATATATATATATATATATATATATATTTTAAACATTTTAAGTATCCATGCATTGTCATTTTCACTAAAACTATTCAAAGCATTCAGTGGTCTATGTTGCTTTAGCACAAAATAAAATGCATGTCTTCGGAGTAAAAGTGCAGAGTTGTAGACTGGTTCAAAACCCCAAGGCAACCTAATATTTCTCTTTATATTTTAGAAATCGAACCAATGTCATCATTTCATACATTTGGAAAGCATTACTTATTTTTATAGCCATTACATCTCCCACCTGGTGCAGTTTCTAGAGATAAATATGGGCATTACACACTCAGTTACTGCTCCAAGTATCAACAGTCGAATGGGCTAGTCATTTACATAAAGTTCAATTTTATTTCTAGATGCTAGGCTTCCTTTTCCCGTTGTAATAGTGCTTCAAGTGGTTTGTACTTTTGTTCAGGCGATGACTTGAAATTGCTACCACTGCTAAACGTAATATTCATTCCCATAAAGCCGCTTTTGACAATGGCAGTTTATAAAGTAATACTGGAACCAATTTGACACTTGAACTACATCAGACTGACTTACAAAAAGTAGGTGCAAGTGTACACTTCCCCTCTTAATAATGAACTCTTTTGAAATACTTCACTCTAATTATTGATAATCACGAATATGTCACGACTGTGAGACTCCAAGGTGCCGCGCGTTCAATTTTAATTATGATCTACTTCATTGCTCCTGTCTTTAGTTAAGTGAATGATTTGTGTTCTCTCACCCACAAACCAGGGGCATCTTTACCAGCTGATAGGTGTTTATTTATAGAGTGGTGTATTAACGTAGAGCATAAAAGAGTGATAATTAGAAGTAAAGTGTCAGAGCGAGGCGTAAGAGGTCACTCACTCATGCATGACAGGTCGCACCACAGTTTCTCCACTGATGTGAGCTCTGTAGAAGAGTGTGTAGAGGTACGGCAGCAGTGTGTAGCGAATACTCAAGTAGTGTTTGGAAGTTCTCACCAGCAGCGAACTGGCTCCAAATGCTGCAGGGTCCTGGGGCTATGGGACGAGAGAGAAAGAGTTGAGATAATAAGGAAGTTGTATGGTACCTTGTCAAAAAACTGCATAAGCGAGTCTGTTTGTCTGGAATCAAGTCTGTATGAGTTCATATTCGAGCTCAATGCAAGTGTATAATAGTTTAAGCACGTAGGACGCAGTAGCTTTAGTGAGAAAACTTTCAACTTTTAATTTGTTAAATTGTTAAAAAGTTCTGAAAACACTGACCTGTGGGTCATTTTTTTTAAAGCTACTAATAATAATAATAATACATTATATGGTATGACCCTGTGGTAGCTCATTGGTCATAAAGCCACATGAACAATGATCTACAGTAAAGTCTATATAATATTAAAACATATAATTTGTTTTAGCATTAACGTCCTTAAAGGCAATGTTCATAAATTCTCTTATTAAAATTAAGAAGTTTGCTAGGTCTTGGTCTGATCTCTCTCTCTCTCTCTCTCTCTCTCTCTCTCTCTCTCTTTCTCTCTCTCTCTGGAAGAGAAACAGCATCTGGAATTAGAGAGTGTGGAGATTGGCAAACGTTGAAAAGCATGAACTGAGATGAGGATATTGCTCTATTCCTGTTCCATAGACAGAAAGTGCTACAAAACTAAACAGCTCGAGTAACAAATGAGGTTCTGTGGTAATTCAAACAGTGAATAAAAACTTACAGACAAGTTAAACTTCAGCCATGTACAAACAACAGTCATTTTTCCCCTCAGACATACCCCTGCCCCTTAAACAACATTAGAGCTTCTGAATAGAAACCAACCAGAGAGAACAGCACTTCCCTAGAATCGCAGATGTTGCCTTTAATGTTAAGAGTCCAACAGTGGGCCCTTATTTGGATCTTTCATCGTCCCTTAATAATTTATTTACTAAATAATTATATTTAATTATTAAATAAATCACAGGAGCTCCTCCATAATTCATAGTAGTTCCTGAATAGTACCAGAAGGCTTTAGATTAATGACTGAAGAGGCCTAGTGCTTATAAGGAGTTAAATAATAACAGCAGCAGCTATGTGCTCTGAAGGGCCGATGGAAAATGAGAGTGGCGTGGGCTTTAGCGTGTGAATACTGATGATGTGTTCATCGTGATGGAGGACACTTTGGTCCACTCGCCCCAAGACAGCCGGCAACTGATTACTTACTCTCTAAAAGGTCAAGCCTTATTCATCTAATTTCTCCAAGAAAATCATTTTCCATTCATCCTCATTTGCCACACTTAAATACATAGCCCATATTGTATTCCTCTAGAGCAGCTTCAATTGTCTCTCTCTCTCTCTCTCTCTCTCTCTCTCTCTCTCTCTCTCTCTCTCTAATCTAACAATTATGATAGGAGGGAATAAATCACAGACAAATATCATTTGAAGTGGAGGACACACATTGTGACAAAGATTCAAGTAATATTCACATTGTGGCATTGCAAATTATGACAATAGTGGTACTCAGAGGTACTCATGCTTATAATACTGAACACTGTGGTTGTTACATATTAGATTATAGGAGATGTAAAGATTGAAAAGGCAAAATGCACTTCAGTAGCAGCTGATTTGATGTTTTAGATATTTATGATTATTTCTCAGGCATACTATGTGTTATTTATTATATGCATTGTGTGGATAATGGCTTTTAAATGGGGAGTCATACTTTGTAGTGCTGAGCGTTGTGGTTGCGGCTGAAGGGGTAGAAGGCTCCAACTTGCATCCAGCGGCTACACAGCTCCTCAGTCGTGTCGTCAAAAAAGCCACAGATATCTGCACCGATCTGCACCATAAAAGCACACAAACATTAAACTGAAACTGTCCAATCAACTTGCAATAGAAATATCCATTTAGCACAATTAATAATTTACATGTCACAGCCAATAAATGAAATATTTCGTCGCAATCCAAAGAAAAACATGTATCTCTACTGTGGATTTTTAGCTTAATACATCATTTGAAGATAGCAGCTCTCATTCACATTGTGTGAACATTTCTTGATGAAGGGACCAATAGGAGGCTCCAAAATTACTCTGAATTAACTCTTTATACATTGACTTCCACTGAAAGTTCAGAAGGTTGTTTTTTCCGTCTCCTGTAATATTGGACAGTGACGATATTCAATAATTCATCAGAAAACACTAGACACTAGTGTAGACATGTTGTTTATTTAATTCAAAGCATTTTTTTTACACGGCTTAAACAAACAAGTCCCTTGATTCTCTATATTTTACTGCTAAAAGATACCGTAACTGAAGACGATATATTTACTGTGTGAAACCACATGGATTTTTTACTGTCAAGTCTTTTAGTGTTGACAGACATGACAAAGGTAGGATGGCCACATCCATTCCTCACCCCCATGGATTAGCACAGTGATGGTCATAGCACCACAAAGAACTGTTAACATTATCCACCTGATAATCCATCCGTTTGACGTGGCCGTCACATTGCACTGTCTCTGTTAATTCAATTGCTGCCACCCGCAAAGCACCCTTTCGATTTCTATTTCCATAACACAGCGGCTCAATCAGAAGCCACAGTAAGCCCCTCTGCTGATTCTGAAAACCTCTCCATATTTCTCAGCAGGCCTGTAGATAACGTATTATGAAGACAACAGAATACAGACAATCAATTCAGCTGGGCTGAGGGGAGCTACTTTTGCGTGCTTTTTTTTTTTTTAAACCTTAACAGACCGCTCAATGCAAAAGAATCAATTCAAATTCCCTTTCTTGTGCATCAGGAGAGTTTGGGCCTGTTAAGTCAGAGAGAAAGCTGCTGGAGAGAGAGAGAGAGGGGACTCTCCAGGAGATGCTGGCCTGGGTCGTGCTGTTGCTTTGGCATGGTATTTCATATGCATTCATTGATTTGGACGACCTCCGCTTCTCCTCTCACAAGAGACGTTGCTCTGGCTTGACTCAAAAGCCAATTGGAGCATATGCTCCAAGCGTTACAGTGGTTGTTCAGTCAAAAATCTCATTTTCACAATTCTACCCTTGATGTGTCCAATCATTTAAGGCATGTTTGAAGTCTGAAATTTCCCTCATAGATTTTACTTGCACTAGAGCTATTAAGCTGTATTTAATGGAGGCTTGGCTGTATTAAAGACTCTGTAAGCATGGAAGTCCACATATGGCGACCCACTCTATGAAGCATAAACTGGCTCATTCAGGAATATGAACTTTGATTGTTTATCTTGTGAGTTGGGATTCTCAGTGGTACAAACAGCCTATTGGTCCTTTAAAGATACAACCTTCTGAAACGAAAAATGCCATAGTTGATTAACAGGGTTTTTAATAAATTATGGAGACTGTAAACAAGATATTTTTCTCCTAACCCTGGCTTTAACAGGGGTTGGATGCTTACATAAGGCACTCCGAAGAGGCTGAACTCCAGCATGCCGGGGATAGCCCACTTGATGTCATTCCAGTTGGCAGCGTTGTCTCCCAGCCAATGGCCGGAGTACTTGCCCACCCCAGGGAAGGAAGAGCGAGTGAGGATGAACGAACGGTTCTTGTCAAACACTTTCTTCACTGCCCTGGAGGTAGACACAAGAAACAGAGGAATTAAGAAAAAAAGAAAGAAAGAAACCACCCCCGCCCCTCAGCAAAAAAAAAAAAAAAAAAAAAAAAGTCAGCATTAGCATGAAAGGGGGTGATTTAGTCCACAGGGATAAGACAGACAGATGTGGAGAAAGCAGGCAGGGGTTTGGGTAAGAGGAAGAGTGTGAAAGAAGAGGAAGGCCACAGGGGCTGAGAGAGAACAAAAGTGGATCAATGAACCAGAAATTACACATGGAGGAAAAACACAAGTCCTGCTGTAAACAACCGAGGTAGAAATTAGCAAACACTTCCCAGCCCTTTGCTGCAGGAGCATAGCTGGTAGAAACTCAAAGACTGGAGCTTCTCTCCTACAGCTTTGAGCTTTTTGCTCATCAGGCCATGTTTACCTGTTTGGGTCTCACACAGGAATAAACTGCGAGAACCAGGATCTACTCTAGTGCTTTATGAACTATGATAGGCTTGGTTATTCAAATTCACAGAATTCATATCTGTATCACGTTTAATTTGAATACATTTAAAAAATAACCAGAAACCCATATTCGTCATTTAGAATTAGGAAAATTTATTCAAACGTTTACAACATGTAAAGACTCTTCAAAAGAATGCAAATCATTTAAATGTGTGAATAATTAAGTTCAAATTTTCAAGAAATAATTGCAAACTAGCAACGGCTAGCATCTAAAGCTGTACCATTAAGTACAGAGTAGGAGAGTGAATATAGAGCAGTTAGCCTAGCACTGTAATATCATTACAAATTTAATAGCAGAAAGGCATCATTTTCATAACAGTGTTAACTGAATAAACAGCACCTTGTTACAAAGTGAAGAGCTCTGCATTACAAACTGCTCCGGTTATAAATGTGTGGCTGCTGCATGTTAATGAGTATACATGAAAATTGAACTACAATAAGTATTATTTTTTTTTAATTGTTAACTAATATATCCTATGATTAAAACAGCCTACTATTATATTTATTACATAATCTGGGGGTTGCCCTTTAAATACTGCATTTATGTTTCCTTTCATTTTCTCTAACTGCTTCATCTTGATCAGGGTCACGGTGAGTCAGGGCCTACCTGAAAACACTGGCCGCAAGGAAGGAACACACCATGGACAGGGCCATATACTAGACCAGACATACACTGTCTAATAATTATGCATTAATATGACAAATAATGCAAAATATACTGTATTTGTGGTATTCTAATATTTTATTAACAAAGTGGAAAATGTATACGTAATTACTGCAGCTCTTACACATGGTAATCTCCTCCTAAACTAACTCTACAGCTACATTCTCTGTTCATATACTCACCCACAACGTCAACTTTAAACTATGCCGTTAACTTTGAATATATTTCATTTCAGTTTCATACTTTAGCTTTTTTCACCTTTAACATAGTTTCACTGTGCTAACTGTGAAATGACACATTCAGCAAAATCCACCAAAGCTCCCTAAAGTAAGAGTAAAGCATTTGAAGGGAACTTACTGATCTGTCGCTAGGACCATGGAGTATCCATACAGACTGTGGATATCATAGTGGTTCCCCCAGTGCTGCTTAGCATCCATACATAAGGTCTTACTGTACATCAAATCATCCAGGATTTCTTTATAGAGGCAGAGAGAGGGAGAGAGAGATAAAGACACAAATGTCAGCAACTGGTCTGTGTAAAAAGCGTGAAATCTAATTAACATGCATCACAGCAGAGCGGCTCTCATAACCAAGGACTGTCAAACTCAGGGCCTGGAGGATCTCAGCACTGCAGAGTTCACTGTTTCTCTTCTCTATATCATCCCCACTTAAAATAAAAGGTGCTGAGTGAAAACAGGAAAGGATTCTCTGAAACGATGCCCTAAAAGAACCACTTTTTAGAAGTGAAGCACTGTCAAACAATGTGAAACTGGAAATTCACTTACTCATACCCTCTCTCCCGTACTCACTCATTCACATTTAACAAAAAGCTCAACACAAAACGTTAGTCTGCACTTCACTTTGCAAATACCAAGTAGAGCCCATGTTATTCCTAAAGAACATTCCAACAGTTGCTTTTTAAATATATATCTTTCAGGCTTCATTCTCATTCTGTTATCTGCTGCCAAGAAATATATTATTTAACTAGAGATCAAACACATGATCAAAAGGAGTCTAGATTTAGGTAGATGTTGTAAATGAGATTCAAACTCTTATGTTTGTCTTTTCTTTCTTTTTTTTTGCTTCTTCTCAGTAGTTCTTTCTCATTTTCATAGGGAGCTTCTCCTTAAGAGTGTCAATTTCTTTCAGTCCTTCTTTCTAATCACTTTATGTTTCTTCTGAATTTTCTTTAATGAAGCTTCTCCTTTTGAATCTGTGCTCTTCTCAGTGTTTTTCCTGATACTCGTGTTTCAGTTGAGTTTTCCTAATACTCTTGAGTTTTAGTTCTCCTTCAAGTTCTTTCCTCATGTTCTTATGTAGTTTCTCACTTTGAGTATTGGTTTCTTTTGGCTGTTATTAATCTGGGACACCCCCCCAATCCCACCCCACCACACCCCAATCCCACCCCACCCCACCCCAATCCCACCCCAAAACTGCTGTAAGGAAACTGTTGTAGAAGAAGCAATGAATAACAGCTGAACTGAGTCTCCTTGCTAGTGTGACTCAAATGTGAAAAGCATTTCTGTAGGTGGTGTGTACTTACTTGGAGTGTATGGAGGATAGTTCAGCTTGTTGACTGCACATCCATTGGCAGAGCCTTGTACAAAGCTGGACACCTCATTCATGTCCTTGTAAATAAACAACAATTAGTTCTGCTTTGTTATCCACTCACTGCTAATTGTTGGGATATAAAACTGCAGACTTTAAAGAGACATTTATGAGGCTATTGATTTCAGGGTTCATCATCAGCTGTTCCATATTTCACACACAAACACACACACATATGCAAGGCATATTATAGTTAGCTAACTGTATCGTCAATGTTGAGTTAACACTTATGGGCTTCATCTGACACCACTCACACTTGGTGATTTTATTGTGTGTACATGTGATTATGTTTAACACCAACTAAGCGGAATTTATTGCTTACCATCCTTATATACCATAGTGCCAAGCCAGTTTTGGCTGATTGTGGTTACTTTGTTGTATATTATTGTTTAAATTTCTTACAAACTTGGATCACTATTTCAGTACATATTCAAAGTTTGTAAAATTAAACAACACATAATTAATAAACCACAAAAAACATAGCCACAATAACAATAGAAACAACATGTACAGAGTTTAAAAAAAGTTTCAAAAATAAAACAAGGCTAAAGGATGTTGGATTTGGTACATATGAATAATGTATTTGTTACAAGATACTAAAACATATCTGCTCTGACCAGAGGCTGCTGAGGGTTGTGTAAGCCGTGTTTGGGTTCTGCAGAGATACTTACAATCCAGATTGCATCATGCTTCACCTCTTTGTGGAACCGTTCGATTTCATCAATCCACCAGTTGATACAGGATGGTTTGGTGTAGTCAGGAAACACAGTTTTTCCAGGCCAAACCTACCAACAGCACAAACAAAATATATGTATGACTGTGTGGGGAAAACAGATCCAAACTTCTGCTGAAAACAAATGTTTGGAAACAATGTACACAATTTTCTCCTCACCCTTATGCAGTCAATCACTAAATCAATGTTTGGTGTTTGAAACGTGCTTCCTTAGTGTTCTCTATGCACATCAGTTAGCACTGTACGAACCACATGCCCAGTGGGGCAGCCAATGACAGGATGCTAATTTGTGCACATAAGCTACTATTAATTGTTTGCAAACTTAGCCTCATAGCTCCAGTGCAAAACTAAAGAAACAAACTTCAGAGAGTAAACAGGTCCTTGCGGATTGCGTTCATGTGGAGAAGGGGAAAATTGAATATGTGACTGATTGGCAAACTATCGCTTTAATCATAGTCATAAGATTTCTACTTCATAAAGATTGAGAGACGGATGCCTCTCGGATCTCACATTCTGTAAGATATTAAGGAGAAGGCTCTCTCTCTCTCTCTCTCTCTCTCTCTCTCTCTCTCTCTCTCTCTCTCTCTCTCTCTCTCTCTCTCTCTCTCTCCCACACACTCAGACAGGGAGAGGAACAATATAAATGGTTTAAAAGGTTTACACTTCAGAAGAGTGGATTTATGTTGAAACAGTAACACTATTTTTGGCAGAAATGCGTTCCCCTCAAGGTCAAGGCTAATTGACTAAAATAAAGTCTCCTGTCTATTTTTCTCACACCCTATTTATTCATCCTCCCCTTGCTGTTTACTCTCTCTATCTCCCTCTCTTTCTATATGTCTCTTTCTCACTGTCTGTTCTTGGCCTCTGTATTCACTCGTTTTTAACTGGACTGGGCATTGCCCTTTTTTTATTCATATCCAGTCAAGCGCAAGGCACAAACAGCACATTACAGTAAGCTTTGCACTGAATGCCCTTGATTCGCCATTATGTCTAATTTGCTCACGTATCCGAACACACACACATTAAGAAAAAAAAAGTGGCCTTGATTCCTTTTTTCAGCTTTGATATTTTTGCACCAGTCTTTTCCCCTCACTGCTCAACATACTTGTTTTTTTCCATCTTTCCATCTGCATTCACTTCTAAAGGCAAAACACCATGAGATTAGATCCTAATGCGAAATCAATGCATATGCTGACCTGAAATAATACCATAAAAAAACAATTAAACACGGGTCCCTGCCTAATCACGTGGATAATTACGCTTGCCAAGTGCAACGTGAGTGACTGAGCTGAGAGAGATTCACTATCTGACAGTGAAACGTGATCATTGATTAAGGTTTTATCACCCACAAGTCTGACATGTACTTGATGGGACATTTGAAGTCTTTATCTGATCTGACTGTTATTGTTAAACCTATTGTCAAAGTTTTATGGAAAACATCCTCAAAAACTGATAACGATTCAAGGTTGACGAGCACTCACGTATCAGATAATCAGTCAATTATGTGTAAACTTTCCTGGAGGTGAGAAATGATATGAACACACTTTAATAAACCTGGTGTTGTGTGTCTATAACATCAAGTATCTTCATCTTCTATTGTGCTCCCATTCATTTGTAATGTAGAGTGGTGCAAAAATGTGTAAGGAATAAGGCTGCAACACATTTTAATGGTTAGAAAATTATATTATACATATATATACATTATAGCTGTGTACTCTTTAAAAAGAGCCACACTGAGCCTATGGGAATTTGTGCCTTTGGCTATCATTCAAATATATATATATATACTTAAACTTTTGATTGTGTACCTCTCCCACCAACGGAGTCTTGCCATCTGACTCAGTGATCCATGCCTCCGCCGCAGTTCCTCTGTCGTAGGAGCCATATGAGCCACTAAGTGTCTTGTTGATGGCTATGGCAGGGTCCTGAAACAAAAAAAACCCATTACATTTATTACAAAAGCTCCCTATTGCTGGCCTTTCATTAGATCCCCATGTGTTGAAGTAGAAGCTTTGCTTTGAATAGAGTTAAAAGCTAAATTGAAACAAGGGTGAAAAAAATCCACCTACATAATAGTGTCAGAAAAATTAGAAAATAAATTTGAGCTTAACAGCTTTAGAGGCATAATGGGATATAATCTTTACTTGTTCATTACATTAGGCTTGTATCTCCAGTGTAAACCTAATGAAGTAAACTGCAGTTACAAATCTGTCTTGGCTGATTGACTGTATTTTTTAATGTTTTAATTAGAAAAGTGGGCGGCACAGTGGCACAGCAGGTAGTGTCGCAGTCACACAGCTCCAGGGACCTGGAGGTGGGGGTTCGATTCCCGCTCCGGGTGACTGTCTGTGAGGAGTGTGGTGTGTTCTCCATGTGTCTGCATGGGTTTCCTCTGGGTAACTGTCTGTGAGGAGTGTGGTGTGTTCTCCCTGTGTCTGCGTGGGTTTCCTCCGGGTGACTGTCTGTGAGGAGTGTGGTGTGTTCTCCATGTGTCTGCGTGGGTTTCCTCCGGGTGACTGTCTGTAAAGAGTGTGGTGTGTTCTCCCTGTGTCTGCGTGGGTTTCCTCCGGGTGACTGTCTGTAAGGAGTGTGGTGTGTTCACCCTGTGTCTGTGTGGGTTTCCTCTGGGTGACTGTCTGTGAGGAGTTGGTGTGTTCCCCCCGTGTTCACATGGGTTTCCTCCGGGTGCTCCGGTTTCCTCCCACAGTCCAAAAACACAGGTAGGTGGATTGGTGACTCAAAATTGTCTGTAGGTGTAAATGTGTGAGTGTGTGTGTTGCCCTGTGAAGGACTGGCGCCCCCTCCAGGGTGTATTCCCGCCTTGCGCCCAATGATTCCAGGTAGGCACTGGACCCACCGTGACCTTGAAGTGCATAAGCGCTTACAGATAATGAATAATGAGAAAAGTCACCCTTTTTATTGTGTTAAATTCTCATGATGAACAGAACAATGTTCCCAGCACAATGTGGCAAACAACTGTTAGGAATGTTGTTTCCAATTTTTGTGGAGGACAATTTCAAAGGTATAAGGTTTTGTTTTGACAATGAGGGTATGAGGTACAGTGGAGGAAACACTACAGTACATCTACATTCATTCAGTCTGACAGCTGCATTTATCCAGAGCAATTTACAGTTTGAATTGTGCTCCAGAGTTAGACTAATAGCATTGGGAGTTTTGCCCAAGGACTCTTGTTTATGCTGTATGGTGTTTCTGCCTGAGCTAGGAATGCAGAAGCTGCAGCAGAAATGGGGGACGGAAAAAAAAAAGACTCACCAATATCAGAATGTATTTTTGCCCCTGCTGGTGCATGTATTCAGCAAACTGGGGCAAGTCCTTGAATTTGACCTTGTCATATGTGAAGTCCTTGTTGTGTTCCATGTAGTCGATATCAGTGTACTGAGTGTCCTGGAACAGGTGATAGAGGAAAACAAATGAGAGAAGCTTGTCCTTATTATATCCTTCGCCCAGTATTAGCATCCTAGCTGCTGGCGAAGGCCCGGGTGGCCTGATGTATGGAGCGGTCAAAGCCTGTTGTTTATGCGAGAAGGGTAGCAGTGCTGCTGTCTGCTTTTGATTGCGTTGGCAAATGCACTCCCCCCATAAACCTCAGCAGATGGTGAGGTGCTCCTGCCAGTTCTTCGCAAATGCTAATCAGATGGAGACATATTAGCCCGACGCGCTAATGTCCCCTTTATTTAAATCACATCTAACGCTGTCCTTCAGAGCATCGCATGGCAATTACAGCTAAAACATTAGCCGCCAAAGTCACGGTATGCCACACGTTTACATATTTCATCATCTTTCCAGTGACACGGTTCACCTTTTTAGAGACATCCACCTCATTAGAGATTAATTTAGGTTTTTGAATTTCAGTCAAAAATAAATAAATAAATAAATAAGATCAATTTCGGAAAATTCTTCACCTATTTTCTATGAATAAAAGATGTTATCAGAGACATAATGGTAGACTTGACTGAATCCTATGTCAGTTCATTTTATTAATTAATTATTTGAGTAATTTAGTTAGTTAGTTGCAGGAGACCGGAATATTTGGACAGTGCTGTGTTAATGTTAAATATCTGCATTTAATATATTTCACTACTTTTGTAAACCTATTAAAATACATTGTTATAGCTACTGCCTTAGCTGTACATACGCAATGTCAGACATAAGCGTCAGCCTACCATTTCCGTACTGATATATTGATTTTCCTTCCTAAAATATTGGTAAGACGAGTGCCCATGCTTTAATACTGTGCAGATAGTTGCTCCATGTTTGTGATGATTTGTATCAAACCAAATAATCGAACAGAATAAAGACTTCATGACGCGCTGAGCTGTTTACAGTGAACTGTAAATTAATTGTTGAAACCAGAGATGCACACCCCTACTGTTAGGCATCTATTTTCAAGCAGAATGAGAAGGATACCCAGGTTACTGACACTTACGTAAGGGAGGCCAATGGCACGATTCCTCTCAACTGTTTTCTTCACCTCGTCCAGGCTGCCATAGTCCCAGCGAGAGAGCTGAAAACCGAAGGACCAGTATGGGGGGATAGTGGGCCTGCCAACCAGCTGGACACATACACACAACACAGTGTGATTTACACTCTCTATCTGCTTTAATAAACTGTTACCTTGTACTTCCACTCACTGACCATTTTATTAGAAACACCTACACTATAAGAGCGCAGTTATTGTAGCCCATCTGTTGCTGAACATTTTATAAGCCTCAATCTGTCCCATTCATCATTAGGCAGTTTCTGACCACATGTCAGCTGCTGCCCAGATATTATTGGGGTGGTGGCCATTACCGGCCCAGCAGTGACACTGGCATGGTTTTATGTGTGTGTGGAGTGCTGGCATCGGTGTAGCTAGGTTTTTCACATACATCAGTGTCAACTGTAGCACTGATGAAGTGGTAGAGGATGAACACTATCTTGTAATCCAAGGAAGTGTACACCAGGGAAGTGAGAGGAGCTATATGGGAACAGTTTCTAATACAGTGGATAGTGAATGTATACTCTATGTATAATTTAGCAGATAACTTGCAAAGTGTATCTGACCTCTGTGAACTCCTGTACAATGGCCTCTGGATTGTCTCCGAGCATAATGTAGAAGTCCAACACACCTCCAATCGTCCTGTAGGTCACAGCTGGTGCCGGCTGAAAAGTCACGTCTACAAATGGCAAAGGTGAAAAGAGTAAGAGTCAGAGACCTTGCACTGTGGTAATAATTTACTTGAACACAAGTAAAAGTATGAAAGAGTTAGGAAAACTAAAGTGTAAATAAGCTGTTTATTGGAAAACTATTCAGGTAAGTACTTTGAATTACTATTAAACCTGCATTTCTAGACTAAACTAGCATTTAACCAGATTTGATATAAGTGCAAACTTGTATTTAAACTAAAATTTGGTTCAATATTTTTGTGTTTAAATCTAAAACTCTTTGAAATGCTTAAACATGAGTAAGTTATTTAGTTATTTAACTACAGACGAGGCCCTCAGAGCGCTTCACATTTATGTATATTACATTAAAATGCAAGTAAATTAAAATTACTGTGGAAAATTGTAGCTCTCTATGTGTTGTATTGTTGTACGGTGAAGAATTCTAACAAGGGTAGATGACATTACACATGTTCCACTTTGGCAAATACTCACAGCAATAAATAAATTAAATTAACGTATTTTCATTTTCTCAAAGCATAAACATATCCACCCCTCAGCACACACACACACACACGCAGGGCTGATCATCACACCATCCACAGTGTGAAAGATCACGGTCTGCTGGTGCCAAGGGGCAGCATGCTGATAGGAGGCAAAACACACGAGTGCATCCACTCTTGAATGTCAAGTCTTGTTTGTGCAAGGACTACATATGTCACATGTAATTATAGATACAGCATGCATACCGCATCTCAGCCGCTCTGGATAAACAGCTTCTACAGGCCTTTTGCTTTCTCTGTTTATTCATTTTTATTCTGTGGTTCAGTGATTACTGCTGTGTTATGCAGTTGTAGCAGTGGCTGGGAACCTCTGCATCACACTGGGTGAACTCCATTACCCATAGCATTGCTGTTCATGAGGAAAACTCCAAAGGATTTGCCGCTGTTGTCCTCCAAACACATGAAGAAGGGATAGTGACCATACAGGTTATGAGTGCCCTGAAAAGTGGAGCAGGGGGTGAAGAGTTAAAAAATAAATAAATTAATTAATTAATAATAAATAAGTAAATAAAACAGTTTTTAACGGGTTAATCTAAGCAATATTTGGCCAAAAGTATGTGCCTGCTCATCCAACTTTTCTACTTAAGTCTAGATTATCAATAACTACTCATCTGAGAAGGCTTTGCACCAGATGCTGATACATTTCCGTGAAGATTTGATTGCATTCATCCACAAAAACTTTAGTGAGGTCGTTTAGCGATGTTGGATGATTAGGACTGGATCACAACACACATTTTAATTTAGTTTTTTAAAATCAATATGCAATTTAAATTAGATTTATAGCCTAAATGTGAAATAAATATGATTTCTGGGTTGTAAATATCGATCAGCACTGGATTTAAATTAAACCTGCGCAAGTAGGTCACCTCAGGACACAGATTTGTTCAAACTGATCACAGATATGTGTTTCTTATAAAGAAATGTGGAGGCACGACAAACTGAATTTGACCAAACGATGAATAAATTACAGATTATTTTGTGTTAGTGATTGGGTTTGAGGAGCTATCTGTCATTGTACATTTCTAGCCAAGAGATTAGAAATATAGCCCTTTATTTCATAGTAGACGTTCATGGGTTAATGTTACTAGGATACAATTTGTGATAATGGAGTCTATTAAAAAAAATCCTGTTTATAGTCAAACTGTGTATATGTGTGTGTGTTTGTGTGTGTGTATTTGTCCACTCACGCCATTGGGGAAGGCATCTCTGGTAAACAGGGGCCAGGTTTTCCAGTTGACATCGTGGCGGAATTTCTGGTGGACATGCTCCCCAAGGCCGTAGATATTGTCTGAGGCAAGCTTCGCAGAGAGCTGCAGATACTGATCATCAAATACAAGAGGAGCCATAGTGGTGTCAAACCTGAGAATGAGAGAGATAGGGGAGACCTTTAGCTGAGCTTTTATCATGATAAACAAACAAGAAAACACCTTCCTATTCCACCCCGGCAGAATATACTACTCCTATTTCCTCTAAGGATATAAACACCTAAAAAAAAAAGCCTTCAAAAAAGAATTTCTTCAAATCTGATCAACAGTGCACTGCAAATTTAACCTAATTTAAACCTGCGGTAAAAGCTAATTGTTGCTTACATTGTCCATCAGAATTCTGGGCATAACTCTTTCTTTCTTTTCTTTTGAACCTGTACATGTTAAGGTCTGATTTATATACGTTTAAATACGTTTCAATTAGTTTGTAACACATCCGAACCTTTAAATATTTATGAACTAATACTTTGCATATCGTCACAAACATTTATCTCCATTTGTGTCGTTTTTTTGGTTTACTACATCCTTTGAACATAGCAATTCTTCACATAATGTTCAAATTTCATGATGAATGGACCAGTAGAAATGCTTCAAAATTACTTTCACATTCACTTCTACTGAAAGTTAAGCAGGTTATTTCCTCCTCCTGTAAAGTTACTATTATGGGAGATACCTGTTTTTAATTGGACAGCAATGATATATTTCCTCTCACATTTCCTTTATATACAGGGGTTGGACAATGAAAGTGAAACACCTGGTTTTAGACCACAGTAATTTATTAGTACGGTGTAGGGCCTCCTTTTGCGGCCGATACATCGTCAGTTCATCTTGGGAATGACATATACAAGTCCTGCACAGTGGTCAGAGGGATTTGAAGCCATTCTTCTTGCAGGATAGTGGCCAGGTCTCTACGTGATGCTGATGGAGGAAAACGTTTCCTGACTCGCTCCTCCAAAACACCCCAAAGTGGCTCAATAATATTTAGATCTGGTGACTGTGCAGGCCATGGGAGATGTTCAACTTCACTTTCATGTTCATCAAACCAGTCTTTCACCAGTCTTGCTGTGTGTATTGGTGCATTGTCATCCTGATACACGGCACCACCTTCAGGACACAATGTTTGAACCATTGGATGCACATGGTCTTACTGGTGCAATGTGCAGTTAATGAAGATTGTCCACCAGGCTGCTCCAATTTAGCCAAGAAACATCCCACACTACAATGACAGGTGTTTCAGTTTCATTGTCTAACCCCTGTAAGCTTGACACGATAGCCATTTTCGTGATTGATATATTGAACTAGAATTTGTCATTTTAAAACCATTGTATGCCATATATATATATATATATATATATATTTTTTTTTTTTTTCACTTCTCGACCAAACTAATGTCAAAATGTGTTGAAGTCAGGAAATGAGGAACTCTGCTGAGCACTGTGTTCACAGGCCCATGGCACCATGGTCAAACGTGTGATCTTAAACAACCTTTGAAAAGCTAGATCATCAAAATAGTAAAAGTACAGTGTAAATACAGAAGAGAGGCTGGAGTGTTGTGGTGTAATTTTTTTTTCTTGTCTAAACAGTGCATACTAGATTGCTACAAGGCAATAATCCAGCTTTCTTTCAGTCTTGGAAATGTTCCAAAACCATTTACATCGACTTTCTAAGCTGGCACTGTCAGTAAATTTGGCGTCCGCATGATTCTGTTTTCCTCTAAACTGACCAAGTAAATATGCACAATCATATTAGATAAGATTAAGATAGTCTTGATAGAAACGTGTGGACTACATGCCATTTGTCAGTACAAATTCCAAAGAATTTCACATGCAGAGCTGTAATCATTTGATTGGTGCAATAATCACGAGCAGTCATTAAAATCATAAAAATTCATAAGCTCATAAGTACAGAGAGGCGGTGTTCCCTGCCATTAACCCTGCGTGTCAAAAGGCATGGGAGTAGAGCGTGACGAAGAGCTGAAGGAGAAGGATGATGAGATGTAATCTTTCAAAGTCCCAAAGTATTTCCACAGCCTAATCAGGGTAACCTCACATTTACACTGAATTAAGGTGGCTGTATGAACACTACAGCACTGAAAAAGTGTGCAAAGAGCAGGTTAATAATGAGTAATGGTGCCGCTTGGTTTTTGGAAGCATTGACTCTGTCTAATAGCCGTGTATCTTGCTGTGTGTGACTGACACGGCTATAATCAGACTGTCTCTCTGCCTGAGAATGACTGACACCCCACAGTCCAAACAAATCATGCCATTATTTTAAAATAATGCATAATAATGAGCTCACTGCAGGAAAAATACGAGCCTACACAGAGATGAAATGCAATATGACATTAATGTCAGCTAAGTACTGTTATTATTATTTCTTCTCTTGACATATAGTAGTCATAAGCAGTGATTCACGGTGATTCAGGAATGATCTAAACACTTGATCTGTGTTCTCATGAGCTGGAAATCAGGAATGACGAAGGGTGAAAGGGTTCCGCCTGTCAACAAGAAGAGCAAGTGCGACAAGACAACAGCAAAATAAAAATTACAAACACGAAGACATACGATTTATAGTGACAGGGAAAGAGATGGGGAATCATCAACAAAGGGAGCATTTGGTAAAGTTTCAAAAGTACATTTAAATTGTTCCCCATCTAAATTTTAAATTCTAGGCTTATTATAGCGTAATTAATCATATACTACATGCATTTTTGTACTAGTCTTTCACCCCCAAGTTCGCCGGGTTATGCTATTTGTCTAGGGATTGTTGTTTGAAGACCTTTTCTCAATACTCAATATACAGAAGATTGAAGACTTGAAACAGACAAAAATATTACCCATAAAAATGCCACAGAAAATATGAAAACTACGAATACAACCATTTTATGCATTGTTCCATGTATAGGTCCAATTATACTCGCTTTCTAACATGCAACTGATCACTGTGCTTTACAAAGGACATATTAGGGAGAAGAAAATCACTTTTTTTAGAACTAACAGACCCTGTGAAACCGACAAGAGGAGAGTTGAGAAATAAGAAAACCAAGATAAAAAGGCAAAAATGAGAAAAGGATGAGAACTAGAGAGGAGAAGAAAGATAACCAAGCTAAACCAACTTTGTTTAATGCTTTAGTTGGGATGATCTGTGTGTGAAAAAAGGTGCTGAAATAGGCTGCTCTGAACAGGGCTGTTCAGATAAGAGTAGAACTGTGCTGTGGTGTTTGATCCTAGTGGTATTTTGACCAAAGCATGTAACAAACATTTTATTAAGTCCCCCAGGGAACTGTGTAAACTTGTGGATAAGGGGAAATATATACCCCATTATGGTACTGACAATATCCACAAAATGCCTCGCACAACACCTTGTAACATAATTTGATATAATCTATCAAAATAATTATAAATATAATGTTACCCATCCCTATATTAGTGGAATAGACATTAGTTTTGTAAGTCATTTATATGAACATTAGTGCATTTAAGTCCTAGTTCTTTAGAATTTTCTTATAATGTCAGTATAGATTTCAGTTCTGTAGGTTAAAGGCATCATTAACTAAAAATATTTTTTTTAATTACATTACAAGGACAAAAAAATTTAATAAAACTTGGATAAAACAGTTAGTAAAAGTTATAAAACTAATGTCTAATAAGTTCTAAGTTAATTTATGTTGTTATTGTGGAGATAGGAATTGAAAGGTAGACACAGACATTTTCTTGAAAAGAATAAAGCCTAGAGATGAGGGATATATTCTTCGTAATAAACTGAGTTTATTATTTGTCTGAGAAAATGGCACAAAGCAAGTAAGTGGTGAAGAACATTTTTGACTGAAGACATATTCAGAAACAGGTTTAACAGGTGAAAAAGGACTTACAGGATTTTTCGTGTGGATGCTCTGTAGACTCGGACTCCAAACGGATTTTGGACGAGTTCTAGTTCATAGTTGAGGGGCCCCTTACGGGAGCTGACCAATGATTTGATGTGGTCGTGAGGTATTTCAAACCTGGGCTTGTTGGCATCTGTGATCTGGAGAAAGAAAACAGACTTATGATTTTATGGCATGGGTTGTATTTGTTTCCTGGAGTAAGTCAAAGTCTTTTTGGTTCTGTGTAAACAAGGTATTACCCATAGCCAAAGACCTGTTACCGTTGTTGAACTGTGTTGACAGACACAAATACATGATTTTGATCAAATACAATGTCCCCTGCTGTAGTTATTCACTAATCCAACTGTGTCCCACTGAACAATGAGCTGTTAAACATTCATTGTCTGTAAGCGCTTATCCAGTTCAGGGTCACGGTTGGTCCAGAGCCTGCCTGGAATCACTGGGCGCAAAGTGGGAATACACCCCAGAGGGGACGCCAGTCCTTCGGATGGTACGCACCCTCACACTTATTGACACTTTTGAGTCGCCAATCCACCTACCAACGTGTGTTTTTAGACCGTGGGAAGAAACCGGAGCTCCCGGAGGAAACCCACGCAGACACAGGAAAACTCCTCACAGAGGAGTGGGGCTCGAACTCATTACCCTAGGACCCTGGAGCTGTGTGACAGTGACACTACCTGTTGCACACTGTTAATAATTACATTACAAAAATATCTGCTTTATTTTTAACTTCAAATTTATACATAAGATTTGTAATGGTCACTTTACTAATGATAGAACTTGTAGTTAATGCAACAGAATAGAAAATAATCCACAAATTAATAATAATTAAAAACAACAGGGAGGTCAAAGCACTTGCTATTGTTTTTTTTTCAGCTAATAATTAAATCTGAAGCAAGTAAGGAGTATTCTGCAATGGATTACATACAATTTTAACCACCGTTTTCTACCTCTGTGCACACTTTGTGTGTGTAATTGTGTGTGTGTGTATGTGTGTGTGTGTGTGTGTGTGTGTGAGAGAGAGAGAGAGAGAGAGAGAGAGAGAGAGAGAGTGAGAAAGAGAGAGAGACCGACAAACACACCTTGAATTGAAGGCGATTTTCTGTCTGCATTTCAGCAGTGAAGGACAGCTCCACAATGTCTGCCCCATACAGGGAGGGGGAGTCCATTCTTTTCAGCCTGGCTTCGATTTCTGCAGAATATAACAGGCATTTCAAAGCCCTCCTATACATACATTTTATAGAAATATGTTCAAGCAGTACCATTAAAAACAATGCAGATAAAGCTGATTGAAAGCCAGAAAGAAAAAGCCAATAAACTGTTTCCATCCAATAAATGTAAAATAGCATGTGTTTTTCTGTAAAAGGTTCTTAAGAATGCACTGAACTCACTGTTAATTTGATCGTTCTTGCTGACCACAGTGTAGCCGTGGTTTGTGGAGAAGTAGCACCAAGGGACATTGTTATTGTCCACTGGTGCCCAGCAGCAGGACCTCTGCAAGCATCTTTGCTGAAGGGGTAGAAGATTTCATATAGGCCTTATTTACAAACACTAATTAGTCCTGGTTTAGTTTGTAGCACAAGAGTTGAATTTTGCATATTCTGGCGACCAGAAACTACTCTTTGTAGATACAGTTCAATCATCATTTCTTCTTAAAACCATGGCATTCATAAAATATTAAAGGAAAAGCCCCATAGGTCCATTGCAAGACCTCTTCCTCCTCCTTCACTCATACAGTCTCTTCTCATACTACCACCATGGCTCAGATGGAGTTATAGCCAGCACTACACAGTCCAAAAAATGGATCTTGGATAAATTGGATAAATTTGATCTTTTGTGGGAGTATAAGCTAGGTGCACCAAGTAGTGACTGGATACATTAAAGGACCATGTGTGAAATAATTATTTGCAGATTAAATAGTCCTAAAAATGATAGAAATCCAGTGTTGTATGGAACTGTTTTGCAACTTTTCATGTTTATTTTTTCTTATTTAATCACATTTTAATTAAGAAAACATCTTATAAAATTACTTTCTAACAGTAGTTAGAGGATGGAGTTTTAATCTTTGTAGGATTATTTATTTTTTTATTATCATATTATTATTATATTATTGTTTATTATTATTATTATTTTTTTTTTTTTTTTTTTTTTTTACCTGAGAGGCACCAGGTTCAGGATGACAGTCCACTCTTTCTCCCACCACAATGTTCGGACATACTGGCTCTGACGCTGTCCATCAAAAGGCAGAGAATCAAAGAGTGTGAGGATATTTATTTACAGAAACAGCATTCCTGTGTATAAAATAAGCTTTGTCACTTTCCTTTAAGAAAAAAACTATCACTTCAGACAATGTTTACATGTGTGTTTATTATATAAACTTCTTATTGAACCTAAGTTGTTATGTTTTACTTATGTTTCATCCCCTAGGTTTTTGACGACTGCAGCAAACGTTGTTGTTAAATATTTATTTAGTGCATTCTACTAGATACTCTTTCATATCACTGCTGTCCAGATAAAACCTTGGATCTTTACAATGTTACCACAACAGAAGAAGAAAACAATGTGAAGACAGTTGATAAAAATGGTGATTAAAGTCTTTATAACAATAACAATGATACAGTGTTCATAAAAACATACATGCAAAAGACAACAAACCAAAAACAAACAATAAACAAATAAATAAATGGAGCCAATAACTTATACAATAGCCTCACTGTATGAGTTGGATGTCTAGGGAGATTTTTGTACACTAGAAGACTTTGTATTTCCGCACACAACACACAGTAAGTCAGTAAAGCTTGAGTAAACAGACTGGAACAGACTGCAGTTCTGTACGGATCATCTAGTGTGAAATACAAGGCTGATAATTTCCTATCTATTTTCCTTAGGAGGCTCAGCCAGCCCTTCAGCTATGAGCTTTTTTTGGTCTTTGACTCATTTGGGTAAAGCGACATTTGTCTTGCCTAAAAGGGGGGAAAATATTCTCTTTTTTTCAACATACTAAAAAGGGAAGCAAGCAAATCCCTTAAATAAATCTGTGTGACCTTAGCCTACTCAGAGTGTGGTCTTGTATCACAGTTGTTCCAGGCAGACCAAGGTTGTTCACAGCAATGGTGCAGCACCCCTCCCACCAATCGCACAGTTTTTGTAGGCTTAAATACAGCAAGCTTGACCAATATCACAGCTTGAAATTATGATTGAGACTGACAGCTGTCATAATAAAGGCGTCTGTCTATTTTCTGGAACAAGCCAGTATGAGTTTTTGTGCCTGTATGAATCCCAGGGCTGTCTCTATGTGCCTGTGAACCGTATTGCTTTTGGGTGTCCCACTTCATTTAGTGTCCTTGATGACAGGCAGGCTAGACATATGCTTCATGCTTTGATAGAACATCAAAGCCCTGTATTTTCCCCAGTCTTTCAACTTGTTTTGTTTCGGAGGCAAAAGGAAAATACTTCTCCCGAGGAAGTTTCGGCCCTATATGGCTTGCCTGCACCAATGTTGTATTATAGGGGGTCATGCAGGGGTTTTTAGACCTATTTGTAAACCTCCTAGGATAATTCCTTACTTTCAGATTACTTAAACAAGTGATAAAAAATGTACGAAAAAAAATGCCGATTCAAAACTATTAACACATGCTAAATCTATATTTAAAGGTAGAAGACGAGATATTTAATTACTGCTTTTCTGTCACTGACATCCTATAAATGTGCATGGATTAGCATCAGTGTTATAGTAAAATAAACAAAGAACCGTACAATATAAATGAACATCAAACCAAACAAAGCAGCCCTAGACTTATAAGGGTTAAAGAAGGAAATGGAGAACTGGCCGGGAGACTCGGGTAGGTGACTTTGGATTATGGTTGAGGGAATAATAACTCAGTGCACTTGTCTGTGTGTGTTGTGAGTCAGATAAGGTTACATTTAAAGATACAGTAAATTGCGAGGAAACATTGGACACTCACCTTCTTTGACAACAGCATCTCCTTGAGTGGCTAAAAGGACAACCAGAGCTATAGCGACAATCCCAATCAGGACAAACATCACCATCAAGGAGATCTCCAACCCGGAGAACTTCCGCTTCCCCATCTTAAACATACACACATACACTTGTTTAGCAGAGCGTCAGGATATGGGATCTTACAGGCAAGACGTGATCATATGTCCTATATGTGTTATACATCATGAACACTATAGGAAATGTATGGAAGAAGGTAGAAAATGTCTTTTAACTTTGAACAGAAGGTTCAGATTCATTCTGAATATTTAAAGGTATACGAACATATCTACAATGACAAACAGTATAAGCATTTTTATAGACAGTATTTTTATTTTATTTTTTTACACCATACCATTTACACAAGAAAGGTTAAAGAACACACGAAATGAGGCATTCATGTGCAAACGTTCATAAACGTTATTTGAAGCTGGTCATGAGCTTTGTGATAATCGACACTAGGTGGGTTTGGTGTGAATAGTAGCAGAGTTAAACACAAAATAATCTCTTGATTACTGTTATGTGGGGGAAAGTCTGTGGTTTTTTAAGGAATGCTGGGAATCATGTTGGATTGTTGTACAAAAGTATGCCTCAATGACCACAAGAGTGAACTTTTGACATGGTCATCCCAGTCTGGCCTGGAACTTGTTGAAAACTTCCGTGTAAAGGAGGAATCCTGTGGCTCTATATTAAGGAATTCACTTAAATACTTTTTGTTGTATTCTTTAATCCCATCAAGTGTCCTAACCCAACTCTGACCAAAGATTTGCTCTTATTTTGGAAAACAGAGACTGCACAAGCTACTAAACGCAAATTTGATAGCTGTAATTGTGGCATGTAGCTTTGTTCATTTTGTTTCTGTTCACATTGCACGAGACTCAACATGTTAACCTCAAAAACAATTTAGTGATCTTTATTTAACCCAATGTTAATGTCAATACTAACAGTGATAACTATACACAGCCAAAACATTCATAATATCTTTTTTTTTTCTACACTCATTGTCCATTTGATCAGTTCCAGTTGATCATAGTTCCAGAGGCACTTTAGATCTACAGATACATACTGTAAGTAGCAGGTACTTTAAATAGCAAGTACTACTGTGTGCTAATGTGTTAATATGTCTTGGAATGGTAAAAATGGATCAGGCACAGCACTGCTCCTGGAGTTTTTAAACCCCTTAGTGTCACTGCTGGACTGAGAATATTCCACCAACCAAAAATATCTAACCAACAGCGTTCTGTGGGCAGAGTCCAGTGGCTACTGATGAAGGACTAGAGGATCACTACTAATCCTCTAAATAAATATGTAGCAACAGATAAGCTACAGTTTCTGACTTCTACAAAGTGAACCGTGACTTCTAACAGAGTGGACAATGAGTGGACCAATAATACCTGATTTTGGTGGTGCAGGGTGAAAGGGGGCTAATAAAGTATGCTGGTCAACTGATGGACTGCTGACAGTAACTAAAGAGCTACACAATCTCTAAGGAAAGTGGAGTTAATACAAATTAATTGTAGAATTGCTGTACATCTGCAAAGTCATGCAAAAGTGAGGACTATTACTCAGGTTTTATTTCAGAGTCAAGCTTGGAATCAGGTTTATTTGCCTTGTACACTGACCATCATGACTTTCTTTTCGATTCAGTTCTCTGCTCCTATCTTTTATTCCCTTCTTTTTTTCTAAGATGTAGGAAGCTGGTTTCACGGACATAAAAACAACTTCCGACTGCATCCGTAACAGTATTCCCTTCAGCCAATCCATCCTCAATTTATCATGCTTTCTGTGAGAAATCAGCCCGGAGAACATAGAGAATGCAATCTACACTCGCTCACTTTCTTTCTGTCTCTTCTCTTTTCTCGCCACTTTTTTATGTCCGTGGATAAGAGGTAGAGTCAATTTTTTTTTTTTCATAACTGTAGGCTGAAGTGTTTTGTTTTGCAAAAAAAGGTCAGGTTTTCCTCAGGAGGATGGAAGGATGGTGACCTGGCTAAGTGGTTTGAGGTCATTTCAGCTAAATTAAATATCATCAATCTTTAAATTGTCTTCAAAAGAGACAACAGTTGGAAGGCAAACGTAGGGCATCTACCACTGAAGAAACAAAGAGTGTTTTATGTTTGCGGAAGACAAAACCAACCTGACACTTTTCTTAAAGGCATACACAGAGTGTAGACATGCTTCTTTCTGGTCTGGAGATATAATAATAATAATAATAATAATAATAATAATTCATTCATTCATTCATTATCTGTAACCCTTATCCAATTCAGGGTCACGGTGGGTCCAGAGCCTACCTGGAATCATTGGGCGCAAGGTGGGAATACACCCTGGAGGGGGCGCCAGTCCTTCACAGGGCAATAATAATAATAATAATATTTAAAATGTCATAAATTGAATACTTGGAAGCTGAAGAAACATATACTTAATAAAATATAATATTACTGTCAATCAGGTTTATATATACAAACCTGTTTTTAATTATTCTGTTGAAAGAACTTTATTATTTCATAAAGTGTTCTTTTAGTGTTGAATTAATACTAATAAAAATAATAAAACAACACGTTTGTATCAGTTTAATCCCAGGGTTTATGAACTGTTAATCTGTGCAAAAAATAAAAAATATATATAATAAAAAAATAGTAAAAATTGCTGAAAAAACTATATATTGTTAGAATTGTTATAAAATGCAAAATTGGTACAAACCCTGCTGCAGCTGCTCCTCTTGCTGTGCTGGTAAAATCCTAGCCGAGGTCAAAGCTAAACTATCCAAGAAGGGACAGTGATTGTTTTGAAAGTTTCTCTTGGTTTTATGTTGCTCATACAATGTACCTCCTTCTCTTAAGTAAGGAGTGATGCAATCATAGTGTGTGTGTGTGTGTGTGTGTGTGTGTGTGTGCAAGCATGTACAGGGGGTGTTGTTGAGAGTGTCAATGTGTGTTTGTTTGTAACATCATCCCATGTGAGTTATGAATGATAAGCAGATGTGATTAAAGGTTGGAATACAGCTTGTCTCCATTTCCAAGTTTAAACTGCACCTAAAACCGACACACACTGGTAAAACATTAACACCCCACCACTTTTTCCTGAAGTGTCTCTCACTCTCCCACTGACAGGGTATGACTAAGCATCTGCATTGATTTGGCAAGTGTAAGTCTTTCAGCTGAAGATACTTCACAACTTCTTGGGAAATACACTGGAACTATAGACTAATGGTGACCTCCTCTAGTGTTGCACAATTCTGGGCAAATACTTCTCGAAGTGCATATCTACTTGCCTCTAGTTAATTAATGACAGTAAAATGGGGATGAATCACAAATGATGTTTTCTTTGTGGACTGTTTTCCTTGCAATGCCTTGCATGCATCGCTATACAGACCAATATATAAAAGACCACTGTGTCGTGTATAAATACACTCTACCATGAAGCACTAAAGCAAATGTCTCACTCTCAATCATCAGGTAAATGCCAGTCATTTCGTGTCATGGTCTCTGGACGTCTTCAAACTTCTGCTTCTGTCACCACCCTGTGATTCAACAATGATGCAATATACACCAAGCCACTCTGAATGACTTTATTCGCATTTAACTTTTTAATTATGCACCTCATTCAAGCCCAGGAAAAGGCATCAACCCAATGTACTACACATTAATACAGTAACGTAAAACACCAGTCACTTTTCTTAATAGTATGTGTTTTGCTGGTCAGTGCACAAACTATAAACATATTACACAGTTTCACACAGGAAGTTATGAAGCACTGCTGTGATAACACACCTCATTGCAAGCTGCCTCTCCGGTGTTTATATCAAGAGATCTTTTCTGTAAAACAGATCCATTAAAAACTAATAGATACTGTCATTTTTCTTTCTTTCTTTTAAAATTCAGGACTTGATCACATATATACGCCAGATTTCCTCCTTTCCTCACCACTGTAATTGTGTCGATGTCCAAAATATTATAAGAATTTGTCAGCTGTGAGTAACTCCCACTTTATGCTTCGCATTGCATTAGTGTCCATCAGCATAGTGCTCACGAACGAGTCAGTGTTCAGTATTTTAACAGTTTTATAAGTAAATGAAAGCACAAATATCAGCTAAGAAAGGCAGAATTTTAAGCCAAGAATTTGTATTATTAAAGGCACTTATTTAAATAATCCATTATTAAGCTGATGCAATTGGAGCCTACTTCAGTACAGCAGCTGATTTGGTTTCATTAGTCGCTGAAGTGGCCTGTTCAAGGGAAACAATATCTTAATAGAGTTATAGCCTGTATATTTGGATTTACACAACTATAAACAATAAGAGTTAAACGGGCAAAACCTGAATGATTCAGAGTCTTTAGAAAGGTACAGATTTTATCTTTTTTTTTTTTTCTACACAGAGGCGAAGCTTCCTTTCCATCAACAAGAAACTACTGAATTGCTTTTCTGCGTCGTATTATTATTGAATTAGTTTATCTATTGATTTTATATTCAATTTGTTTGAATACAGCTGCTCAATAAAGCCACTTAAAACATACCAGGCTTAGTATCAAATTATAGATTTTTTATTATTATTATTTGTGCTGCATTAATTCTGAAATAAGACATTTCCACTGAAAACTAATATCTGACACTCATTGAAGCTTTTTTTTCTCATTATGAGAATGAAACTGATAATTCTACTCTGATGTACTATGCTATTATTTCTAGTTATTTCTATAACATCAAACGAAAGTGGATCATGGGATCAAGCTTGCACATCTCATCAATGCTTGATGAAATTCCCCAACAGAGCACTGCCCAGAGCATCACACTGCTTCCATCATCTTGCTTCTCTCCCATAGTTCATCCTGGTGCCATCTCTTTCTTCGTGACCTACATCCACATGATGTAAAGGCTATCATGACTCATCAGACCAGGTCAATGTTTTCCACAGCTCCATGGGGCAGGTCTGAAGCAGAGAAGGAGCTTTTGGTTGTGGACAGGAACCAGCATGGGCACTATGACTGGTCTACTTCTACACAGCTCCATAGACAGCAAGCTGCAATGCACTGCAATGTTCTGAGAACTTTCAGTCAGAGCCAGCATCAACTTTTCAGCGGTTTATGCTACAGAAACTCTTCTGATGAATCGGACTAGATGGGTTAGCTATCACTCTCCATACACATCTATGAGCACACAGAAGGACACACCTCCTCACAGACAGTGTCACTATGCAGGATTGGACCTAAGACCCAGGGACACTGGAGTTAGTTTTAAATGAGGTAATCTATGTTATTCACATCACCTGTCTGTGGTTGTAATGTTGTGGCTGATAGCTGAATATATCCGACAACTTAGAGACTGGGTTTATTACAGACTGCTAAGTAAAGTGTAAGGACATAATTGCGAGCCATTTAATGGCTATAAAGTGCAGCTGTTTTACAATCAGGCACGGTGGCGCAGCAGGTAGTGTCGCAGTCACACAGCTCCAGGGGCCTGGAGGTTGTGGGTTCGATTCCCGCTCCGGGTGACTGTCTGTGAGGAGTTGGTGTGTTCTCCCCGTGTCCGTGTGGGTTTCCTCCGGGTGCTCCGGTTTCCTCCCGCAGTCCAAAAACACACGTTGCAGGTGGATTGGCGACTCCAAAGTGTCCGTAGGTGTGAGTGAATGTGTGTGTGTCTGTGTTGCCCTGTGAAGGACTGGCGTCCCCTCCAGGGTGTATTCCCGCCTTGCGCCCAATGATTCCAGGTAGGCTCTGGACCCCCCGCGACCCTAAAATTGGATAAGCGGTTACAGATAATGAATGAATGAAAAATGTTTTACAATCAGGGGTGACTTTTGACCTGAGTGGAGTGAGATTGTTTTTACAGGTTTGTGTGCATGTGCAGCTACTTTATGACTGACAAGAACACTACAAATATAGAAGATGACAAAATATGTTTGTAGCATCAATATCATAACAGCAGTTTCTTAAATCTTTTGTACAAGGTACAAGAAAGCAGCAAAATTCCGAATATATACTGCATTTGTAGACACCTGCTGAGGTAACATTGCTTCTGAAATGATCTGTATTAATAGGGAGGTTGTTTACCCTTCCCCTAGGGTTTACATTAGATGTTAGAACATTTCTCAGAGGATTTGATGGCCTTCAGCCATGAGAGCATCAGCGAAAATCAGATATTGATGTTGAAAATTAAGTTCTAGAACCCCAGAGGTATGGAGTTGAGCTTCATCTCTTCAGGAAACACAAATCAACTGCTGCACAGACTGATGCTGATGGGTTTTACACCCCCTTAACCCACATTTTGCATTAGTTAAATTGACATCCGGATCAAGTGTAACTGCCCCACAATGTCATATTTCGTTTTAATATTATTGTTTATTTATTTATGTATATTTTGAAAATTCAAAATGGTGCAATCTCCTGTGTCCACACTATGCAGATGAATTCAATCTTTTTATAACAAACACACTTTTACAAATAAACATTTCAAATAACTTTACGGGTGAATATTACACCCAAACTGCACTTGAATATACAAAACATCAACAATCCGAGCTACAAGGCCCTGATTCATTGATAAGATACTTGTTGAAGGTTTATTCTCATTCATTTAAAACCCACAGCCACTGTCTGTGCACCTAACTTTAGCTTTTAAAGTTTGGCTGCAGCAGAAGCCTATCTATTATGCACGCGTAATGAGTGAGCCTCACTAGATTCATTTTCCCTTTGTTTCACAGCTCTTATTTTGGAGCAGAATGCAAAGCTGAAGACGGACATTAGCTTAACGGCGAGCAATAGTGTTTCTAAATTGCTGCGCTGTGTTGTTACAGCCACAGCTAATGTACGGCTCAGGTTATTTCTCAAGCTAGCAGGCAATTCGGTGACATTGCCATTCTAGCAGAGTCTTTTTATTTCTGCTCTTTCATTCAAGCTTTGATTGCTTTGATCAGACTGAACACCATGCAGGCAGCTATCATGGACAGAGAACTAGCGCAAGCTGAAGGAATCAATACTCAGGATTGAATTGCCAATTCCAGTTTCAGCCATGAAAACTGGGCTGGGGGCTGGGGTTGGGGTTGGAGTTGGGGTTGGTGTGTGAGGGTGCAGGACTGAGCGTGACTGGGTCAAACTGGATTTGAAGCAGCAAAAAGAAAAAAAAAAGACTTTAAACTAGCTTTTATTATTTGTTATCTTGGCAGCAAATATGAATATTTCCTAATATTCCCATATTTCAGGATAATCATTTTTACACTAACACATATTTATACCTACTCAGTTTTAATAAATGAATAAATTAGATTTTTCTTTCACCATTTTAAGCTGCTTGGTAAATATTTTCATGAAACATTTTCACAGACTTTGAGAATTTATTATTACAAAACCAATTATAAAATGTCAAATATTTTCATATGGAAATACTTAAATAGCCAATGGTATGTTGACACTGATCACAATTAGTGCATTCAGCTACCTCAAGGTAAACCCATTGATATAATCTTATAAATACAGATATATACAGACAATTTCAACATTCCCCATAGAAAAGCTATATTTAAATATCTAAATAATTATATGCTTTGAAACCATGACACATAATCCTAAAGTCAACATATATCAGCTAGCAGTGGTGCTTTATAACCCTTAGTATATATATTTTATCCATTTCTTTTCCACCTTTTCCACTACAATAAAGGCAGGAGTGAATGTGTAATTTAAATGAAATGTGTGTGGGAGGCATGTGTGTATACCACTAGCTCGCAGTCTCTTCTGTGTTCTATCAGGTTGAGGTCAAGGCCAGTTCCCAGTCAAATTCTCCCACACCAAACTCGCTCATCCATGTCTTTATGGACCTTGCTTTGTGCACTGGTGCACAGTCATGTTGGAATAGGAAGGGGTCATCCCCAAACTGTTCCCAAATATAATGTCCAAAAATCTCTTGGTATGCTGAAGCGTTAAGAGTTTATTTCACTGGAACTTAGGGGCTGAGCCCAACTCCTAAAATATAACCCTCAGTGCTTGGTTTTAGTCCACGGCAGTGATCGGAACACTGAAACACAATGATTTGGATAGGTGAGTGAATATATTTAAAATCATACTCACCCCTGCCTTTATTGTAGTATCATGTGATATGATCATCTAACAGCTGTAAAAGTCTGGTATAACATTTATGGGTGCAATAATGATGGCAAATAAAAGTGTTAAGGTGGCTGAAAACACAATATATTAGTAGAATATATAGCAGTAAACTCTGTTTCCATTGAAAAGAGGCATATAGTCCAGGTCTAGTCTTTATCCATGTCTGGGAATCTACCCTTATAACATGTTAACACCAAAATACTATATTATTATATACAATTATATACAGTTATTGTTGAAAAGTGTCACTGTATCACACTTGGGGCATTTGAGAATGCTGTGCTATGTGTGTATGGTGTGTGTGTGTGTGTGTGTGTATGGTTTCACCTTATTAGGGTTATTGTTGAAAAGTGTCACTGTATCACAATAAATGTACACTTAGCACAGTATTTCAGTGCATTTATATCCAAAGGTCTGTAGACAACCCTTATGATAAGTCTGACTAATTTTCACACACACTGTAAACCCTAATCTTCCGAATAATTAACTGGATTGAGAGATTCTAACTTAAGTATATTGAAAAGTTTCACTCAATTAAACAATTCAATTAATTTCAACAATATCTTCTTTTTGAGTTTGTGAAACTGTAAAATTTCGATTTAGCAGAGTCCTGTTAGTGGTTTTAAGTAAAAATAGCTGGATATTTTTAATTTAACATAACTTGAACGTTATGAGGTTATGCAGCACGACCAGTGCAGTAATTTCCAGCCGAGGTGGTGGATGGTCTGGAGTTCACTGCTGTTAATGAATGTGGACAGGTTCATGTATTTATTTCAGTGCAAGGGGCGGTGGTGCAGCAGGTAGAATCACTGTCACATAGCTCCAGAGCCCTGGGGTTGTGGGTTTGAGTGTGTAACACTCCCCCCCCCCCCACACACACACACACAGTGCAGAAACACACGTTGGTAGGTGGACTGGTCGTGCAGGAGTGTCCATATATGGGAGTGTGTGGTGCCCTGTGATGGCCTGGCACCTTAGTTACTGACAGTGAATGAATTTATGATTAGATTAACTAATAGTACTGAGTATCAGAAAAGCATATTTATTAGCTGTATTAAAAAAGGTAGTAACTGTGTATACATACTTCTGACATTTGAGTTTATGAACTTAAACATTTTATGGGAACAGATTGCTCTCACGCAACTTGCATAACATCTACTGAAAAGCCTCCCAGCATTGGGGTATGGAGCATTAGAAATGTGTTCTCTGATGGAGCTTTATCCACTAAAATGGGATGAGTTATGCTGTGATTGTACAATGAAATGTGGGAAGAAAGCTAGCTATGGAGGCAATATGATGCTCTTGACAATGCTCTTGACTAGGAAACCTTGGTCTGGTATTCACAGAACATTGCTGCTGACCAAGTACACCCTTTCATGGCATGTTTTCCCTATTGGCAATGGTCTCTTTCAATGTAAGCAAAAATAATAATAATAATAATAATAATAATAATAATACATTCATTCATTCATTCATTATCTGTAAGCGCTTATCCAGTTCAGAGCCACAATGGATCCAGAACCTACCTGGAATCATTGGACGCAAGGCGGGAATACACCCTGGAGGGGCCACTAGTCCTTCACAGGGCTTCACACTCCTCACAGACATTCACCCGGAGGAAACCCACGCAGACACAGGGAGAACACACCACACTCCTCACAGACAGTCACTCGGAGCAGGGGCTTGAACCCTCCAGGTCCCTTTGAGCTGTGTGACTGCGACACCCTAGAGGGAGTGCCATTAGGGAAACCGGAGCACCCGGAGGAAACCCACGCAGACACAGAGAGAACACACCACACTCCTCACAGTTATTTTTTTCAGTAAACAACTTATTTACTCTTACTTGACTTAGTCCCTTTATTAATGATTTACATGCACTCTTCCTGGAAACGATCACTACAGTAACAGAAGTCTATTTAAATTTCTAATAGTTCCTTCACCCTCTCCCCCCCCCCCCCCCCCCCCGGTTGTTTAGAAAGCACAGGCTGTGTTCAGTGCATGTGCTTGTTCAATTCCATCAGGACCCTGATTTAATTTAATGAGGGATTGATCAGACAAACTAGAGATTGGACAGAAACTGAATAATGGGCTTCCTCAAGCAGAGGGCAGATTAAGGTATCACACTCACACAAAGATAATGGATTGCTTGTGGTCATCTGTATTTACGCTAATGTTTGTTTTGATTTATTTTCAAATATAAATGTTTACATCCTTTTCCCAATGACTGCATATATATCATACTTTCACAGATGTCTTAAGACATTTGCACAGCACTGCAGCTCGGAAAATAAAGAAGATTTTAAGGACATTCTTAAACAAAAGCCATTTTCAAGTTTCATTTTCCAGCTGTCAGAAAGAGAAATTTTTTTGACAATGTGCTGCTATCAGTGACTCAAACATGACCTTATAAAACTTACATCATTTACATAATATCTCCTTTTTTACAAGGCACGTCTCAGAACATGCGATGCCCTTTACTATGCCTATTTTTATTTCACTTAAAAACTTTGACTTATCTTATCTCTGTAATCCAGAATGTTATATTGCTTGTAGTGAAAAGGCAAAACAAATGAATGAGGTTTAATAAAGATAAAAGGTGTATAATGCTAATAGAATGGGGGATGGATTGCAGGGTCAAGGCTGAGGATTGTCTACATGAAAAAAAAAGAAAAGAATAATATAAAAATATACTCACCTCTGAAAACTGGCGTGTGCTCCAGAGCTGATATCCCTCCATTCTATCAAATGTAGTTCTTTTTTATTGCATGTAATGTCAGCCAGGTCAGCACACCACTTGTGTGTCAAGATGTGGAAGGTGGAATGCATTGCCCTGGGAGAACACAGAATGGAAAGAACTCGTGATAAAATTTTCTGTATGTATTTGATATTGACTGTTTTAGTCGGCCTAGTTTGTAAGGTGAAATACCTTCAGTCTAGTGGGCGATTTGGGGCATTTGAGAATGCTGTGCTATGTGTGTATGGTGTGTGTGTGTGTGTGTATGGGTTCACCTGAGTGAGGATACAAGTAGATGCTGTCAAAAAGCCTCACCTGAATTTATTGCCTTCGTTTCAGAACAGAAATTTGCTGACAGCTAATTATCTACTGCTGTAGTTCCACAATAGAGGTGAACATAAACCCTACTGAGATACTGTCTGTCTCTCTCTCGCGCACACACACACATATACCTCTTCCTTATATGCACACTTCCTACATAATCCTCAGGTTTAAATATTCCTTTTCAGATTTCAAGTGGAAAATATACTCGCTAATGTTTTCTTGTTGCCATATTTATCCACATCTCTCACAATTTATCCTTGGGCTGCCATTAGCTTCCTCCTTTCAACAGACTGCCATCAGTCATCCCTGTTAAAAGAGAAAAACGTTAGTCTGAACAAAGCAGAACGCCATACAATCAAAACAAGATGAAGGGAAATCATTATAGCAGGTGATCTTCATCTGTGTTTAATGCTTGGAATCAGTCACTTTCTACTGCATGCGAATTACATTCAAAACACTGCCAAAAAAGGCTTTAAAACAAAATTCAGATAATGAGTCACTATTAATTACTCTAATGCTGCATTCATGACCCTTGTGTTTGCACTTTAGAGCATACACAGCAATGTATAGCAAATAATTCCTAATTAGATTTAATATACTGCAAACACATATGAACCAATCAGGCATTACATTAAAAACACTTTAAAATGAAGTGAATAGCACTGATTATTTTGTGACCATGGCAACTGTCCAAGTGTGGGATATACGAGGCAGCAAGTGAACACTGGGCGAGAGTATGAATCTATGCAACTTTGATTAACAGCAAATTGAGATTGAAATTTGGTTGCGCAGTGGTTAGTAACTACCAAAAGTGATCCAGGAAAGGACAGCCAGTGAATATGGCGGCCCAAGATGCAAGTGGGGAGTGAAATCTAGCCTGTCTGCTGTCTGCTGCAATCACACAGATATATACGCCAATCGACGACAACGTTATGACCACCTCCTTGTTTCTACACTTCCTCTGAGACCCACTGTCAATAAAGGAGCACTTTGTAGTTTTATAATTACACACTATAGTCTATTATTTGTTATTTTTTTGCTCTGTATATGTTATTTTCCCCTTTTCACTCTGTTCTTGTGTGATGGAGAATGGACAGTAACTGTAGAAAACACAAGGAGGAGGTCATGTTATGGTTGATCGGTGTGTGTGTGTGTGTGTGTATATACATATATTGACACTTGCCGATGAAAAACATGTATTTCCCTAAATGGTAACTTTACAGAAGTAAAAATAATTTTCTTCGCTTTCATTGGAAGTGAATGTAAAACATTTTATTCCAAGTAATTTTAGTTCATACCTATTGGTCCATTCATCATGAATTTTTCACACAGTGTGAAGGACAGCTGCTGTGCTCAGATTATATAGTAACTACAAATGGAGATAGGTTTTTAACTGGACAGCAACAATAAAATATATATGTTAAAAAAACAAAAAACACCACACTCCTCCAAACAGTCACCTGGAGTGGGAATCGAACCCACAACCTTCAGGCCCCTGGAGCTGAGTGACTGCGACACTACCGTGCCGCCTCTAAAAAAGCAAACAATGGAATCCAAATATAATTTCAGAATGTTTTTACCTCCATTTTTTCTCACAGTAATGAGCATATCATTATGTTCTATGAAGCATATAAAGCAAAGTTTTAACAGCTATTTTCATTGGTTGTGAGAAGTACAGTAAAAGTCTAGGCCAATATTCACCAAAGGCTAAAGAGTCCTTTGAAATTTTACATTCCAATATACACTGCCATGGATTCATATAGCGATGTGATTCGGGGGGATAATCAACGATCAGAAAATTACAGTGAAGATTTATAAGTTCTGATACCTTTATATAAAGCACTGGGTCTAAAAATGCACATGTTTGGATTCACTTTATCACTGACCAGTCTATTATTGAGCTTAATCAGTGAAACACTGCTGATAAATGTGATGACAAGCCCATGACATACAGCACCCAATAAACCACTTAATGTCATATCAGTAAACTTTGTCAGATAAGTTGCAGGTAATTTTTTGTACTATTGATTATATCTGTATAAAGGTTTCTTTGGGCATTGCACGTGTAAAAACAATATCAGTGCACTATTTGGAACCTTATTTACTGTATTATTATTATATCTGTTTCAACTGCACTTAGTTTCTAGAATTTTTCTTTATGATTCGGTTGTACTAATATTAATTCATTTCTATTTTTGCCACTTGCATTTATTAGAATATCTATACCTGTAGAGTGCTGCACATTTCCTGGCACATCTCTCCCAGTCCCTCTTTCCCTTTCCAACCTTAGCCTGAGGGGTGAAGGGCAGGTCAAGGCCCTGATGAACTGCTAGCCACTTCTCCTCTTTCACATTCACCATCACTTCTCTTTCTCTCTCCCACCCCCCTCTTCCTTTCTCTCTCTCTCTCTCTCTCTCTCTCTCTCTCTCTCTCTCTCTCTCTCTCTCTCTCTCTCTCTCTCACTCTCATTCACTGTGGCAGTCAAGCTCTTCGTCATTTATTATTCATGGCCTTGAAACTGAATGAGAAATGACTGCTCTGGGAGTGGAGCTAAGGATGCTGAGGGAATAGAGATATCTGTGGATTTACAAACAAATCAACACACACTACAAGCAGAAAAAAAGTGGAATTTTAAACTTTCAGATGTAATTTACAAATAAAACTTTCACAAAATCAGTCATTCTTCTTAGGAACATAGCTATTTCACTGACATCTGGTGGCCTGGCTTAGATTGTGGACTAACTCTATTTAAAACCTGGCCAGCCCCATAAAGGGACCCACTCCACAGAGCGTAAACTCAATCATCTGGGACTACAAGGCAGTGTGATTCTTCATTTCATAAGAATGCCTTATAGAAAATAACTTTTAAAAAACACTATCATTAACATTGTTTGTACATTTAAGGTGTATATATCACTTACAGCACCTTTAAAGTTATTATGCAGAAAGTATGTAAGAAACAATTTAAAATGGCTGTGAAGTTATGTAATAGTACTGGGGAATGAAGGTCGGTTACTGAAAGCTATACGGGAAATATTACACCCCTTTTCCACAGGTTAAGACAAACAGTTCTCTAGGGCTCACACCACATAGCACCAGTCTCCTTCTGTCTCTTAGCCCTGTTCAAAACAACCAATTTCAGCACACTGTTCTTTAAAGGCAACGTCTACGTTTGTGGGGAATCACAGCTCTAAGCTCCGTGTTTTTTAAGGTGGAACTGTATATTTGAGGGAAATTAACCACTATTGTTTTCACGTGGCTGACATGTAACTTGTCTGTAAGTTTTTATCCACTATTTGAATTACGGGGTGGCACGGTGGTGCAGTCACACAGCTCCAGGAACCTGGAGGTTGTGGGTTCAAGTCCTGCTGGTGACTGTCTGTGAGGAGTGTGGTGTGTTCTCTCTGTGTCTGTGTGGGTTTCTTCCAGGTGACTGTCTGTGAGGAGTGTGGTGTGTTCTTCCTGTGTCTGCGTGGGTTTCCTCCAGGTGACTGTCTGTGAGGAGTGTGGTGTGTTCTCCCTGTGTCTGCGTGGGTTTCCTCTGGGTGACTGTCTGTGAGGAGTGTGGTGTGTTCTCCCTGTGTCTGCGTGGGTTTCCTCCGGGTGACTGTGAGGAGTGTGGTGTGTTCTCCCTGTGTCTGTGTGGGTTTCCTCCGGATGACTGTCTGTGAGGAGTGTGGTGTGGTCTCCCTGTGTCTGCGTGGGTTTCCTCCGGGTGACTGTCTGTGAGGAGTGTGGTGTGTTCTCCCTGTGTCTGCGTGGGTTTCCTCCGGGTGACTGTCTGTAAGGAGTGTGGTGTGTTCTCCCTGTGTCTGTGTGGGTCCAAAAAAACACGCTGGTAGGTGGATTGGTGACTCAAAAGTGTCCATAGGTGTGTGTGTGATTGGAGAGAAACAGATGAGGAGGCAGGATAACTTTAAGGCTCTGCAATGTAGGTTTGGCACCCTTCCGGTTTTCACCTGGATATTAGTGTTGGTGGCAGGGGGTGGGGAACATGTTAATCAGTAAATTATCCATACCTTTAGATGACTGTAAACACAGTGAGAGCTAAAATTACTCCTAGCATACCACTTGCATAACACCCTTGGATTATATTAATGAAAACACAACAGAGGGATTGCTATGGAGCTAAAAGTAGACAGTGAAAATAGTAGCCTGTCTCAGCATTATCCGATACACTATATGGACAAAAATATTGGGACATATCATTCACCATCTCTTCAAAAATCAATGGAACTAAAAAGAGTTTATCATGCTTTTGTTGGGAGGTTGTGGGTTCGATTCCAGCTCCGGGTGACTGTCTGTGAGGAGTTGGTGTGTTCTCCCTGTGTCCGCGTGGGTTTCCTCCGGGTGCTCCGGTTTCCTCCCACAGTCCAAAAACACACGTTGCAGGTGGATTGGCGACTTGAAAGTGTCCGTAGGTGTGAATGTGTGTGTGTCTGTGTTGCCCTGTGAAGGACTGGCGTCCCCTCCAGGGTGTATTCCCGCCTTGCGCCCGATGATTCCAGGTAGGCTCTGGACCCCCCCCGACCCTATAATTGGATAAGCGGTTACAGATAATGGATGGATGGATGGATGCTTTTGTTGGAATTACATCTCTTACAGATGTAGGAAGGCTTCCAACTAGATCTTGGAGGATTGCAGTGAGGTAAGGATGTTGAATAATCATCACCACAACTCATCCCAACTCCCCAAATACCCAATATAATGGCTGGTGCAACAACATTCCAGAGAACACAGTTCCACAGCTCCGCAAATGCTGGAGGGCTTAATGCCTCTCTAGTCCAAGGCTGGCATTAGGTACGGTGCCAATAGTTTCATGTTTATCTGCTCCAGGGGGTCCTATAAGCAGAACTTCTTTACAGGAACTAGAAAAGATGGGTTTGCACGTTGTTGCAACAATGGCTGCACCTTAAAGTAGCTAAATGCCTGCAATAGAAGCAGACAAACATTTGAACAACACACCAAACCAAAATCTCAGTGAGAAACATTGTCATGACGACACAGCTGAGCAAATACATGGTATTAACTAAACACAATTGCCATAATATACATATATATTTTGTGTGTGTGAGTACTGGAGCTAGAGTCTGTCGTTTTTTTGTGTTTTGGGGTTTTTTTTGGGAAGGAAAATGTGATTTCAAAAAGTGAATGGATGAAGGAATAAATGAATGCCTACAAATGACAGCATCATACACACAGGGTGGCAATACATTACCATCATGCTAATTTTGCACAGTGTAGTCTGTAGACATTGCTTATAAGTAAGGAATACAGTTATTTTTTGAATATAAATTTTAGGTTGTGCTCACACAGTTTGTATAATTATTCATTCATTCATTGAGCCTACCCACAATCACTGGGCAAAAGTCGGGAATACACTCTGGAGGGGGCACCAGTCCTTCATAGGGCGACACACACTCAAACATACAGACATTTGAGTCGCCAATCCACCTACCAACGTGTGTTTTAGGAGTGTGGGAGGAAACCGGAGCACCCGGAGGAAACCCACGCAGACACAGGGAGAACACACCACACTCCTCACAGACAGTCACCCGGAGGAAACCCACGCAGACACAGGGAGAACACACCACACTCCTCACAGACAGTCACCCGGAGGAAACCCACGCAGACACAGGGAGAACACACCACACTCCTCACAGACAGTCACCCGGAGAACACACCACACTCCTCACAGACAGTCACCCAGAGGAAACCCACACAGACACAGGGAAAACACACCACACTCCTCACAGACAGTCACCCGGAGGACACCCACGCCGACACAGGGAGAACACACCACACTCCTCACAGACAGTCACCCGGAGGACACCCACGCAGACACAGGGAGAACACACCACACTCCTCACAGACAGTCACCCGGAGGAAACCCACGCAGACACAGGGAGAACAAACCACACTCCTCACAGACAGTCACCCGGAGGAAACCCACACAGGCACAGAGAGAACACACCACACTCCTCACAGACAGTCACCCGGAGGAAACCCACGCAGACACAGGGAGAACACACCACACTCCTCACAGACAGTCACCCGGAGGAAACCCACGCAGACACAGGGAGAACACACCACACTCCTCACAGACAGTCACCCGGAGGAAACCCACGCAGAC
This sequence comes from Hoplias malabaricus, assembly GCF_029633855.1. NCBI lineage: Eukaryota > Metazoa > Chordata > Actinopteri > Characiformes > Erythrinidae > Hoplias > Hoplias malabaricus. Next base: position 36,558,948 of record NC_089810.1, read on the forward strand.
ACAGGGAGAACAAACCACACTCCTCACAGACAGTCACCTGGAGGAAACCCACACAGGCACAGAGAGAACACACCACACTCCTCACAGACAGTCACCCGGAGGAAACCCACGCAGACACAGGGAGAACACACCACACTCCTCACAGACAGTCACCCGGAGGAAACCCACGCAGACACAGGGAGAACACACCACACTCCTCACAGACAGTCACCCGGAGGACACCCACGCAGACACAGGGAGAACACACCACACTCCTCACAGACAGTCACCCAGAGGAAACCCACACAGACACAGGGAGAACACACCACACTCCTCACAGACAGTCACCCGGAGGACACCCACGCCGACACAGGGAGAACACACCACACTCCTCACAGACAGTCACCCGGAGGACACCCACGCAGACACAGGGAGAACACACCACACTCCTCACAGACAGTCACCCGGAGGAAACCCACGCAGACACAGGGAGAACACACCACACTCCTCACAGACAGTCACTTGGAGGAAACCCACACAGACACAGAGAGAACACACCACACTCCTCACAGACAGTCACCCGGAGGAAACCCACGCAGACACAGAGAGAAAACACCACACTCCTCACAGACAGTCATCCGGAGCGGGACTTGAAACCACAACCTCCAGGCCCCTGGATCTGTGTGACTGCAATACTACCTGCTGCTTTACTCATCTGGGAATGCTTTATGTAGATATTGGAATATTGCTGTGTGTAGGTTTAATATCCATTTTGAACCTGAATTAGCCCAAACCCACCTCTCCAGTTCACAAATACATTCTCCCTCATCCTTGTTAGATACATCACAGATTAAATCTCTGCTCAGAACCTGCCTCCCAGCCTCACACACATTTCCATCAGACACCATCTAAGGCTAGATCCTATCTCCCTCTTCTGAAGATAAGCACAAACACACACAGACACACTTGTCCTCACTTCACTGTATCTATATCACACACACACACACACACACACACACACACACACACACACACACACACACACACAAACACACACACACACTCTAAAATATTACTTGCACACATGAGCACACATGCAATTTAGAGACACATGCCTCAGCCTGGCTGCTGCTGCTGTTTTAGTTATGTAATATTCAGTGACCATTTTAAAAGAAAATATTATACTGTATCAGAACCTACATCGATTTAGGAGTGTAACATGATTTAAACAATAATATTAACCATGGTTAGTTTATTTAAAACTAAAGTATATATTTTCCTGTTTAAAATAAGTGCATTTAGTTACATATATAAGAGCAGAATGAAGGACTTAACAGATTTATTACTGTAAGTAATTCAGGAGTGCAGTCCTGATTAAATTAACTTTAGCAATTTACAGAATGCTTCTTTAAGGTGGAAATGATTCATTTCTGCCATTATACTGAAATACTGATGGATACAAGCTACAGTCATTTACACCTGTGAACAGTTACTTTACAAAGGCATTTAAAGGTAATCTGAGTTACTGTTTAAGTTACTTTCTGTACAGAGATCTGGGTAGTGTTAATTAAACTTTTATCAACCATGAAATGAGCAGAAAAGAGTATATTTTGGATGGTTGTAGCTGCACCTAGTCTACGGGTCAGTGTGAAGGGTTAATGTCTGAGAAAAGACAGCATATTATTTCACTTTATTTGTTTTGTAGTATGTTCTGCTCTGTTTTATATATATCTTCACCAAATCCTCAAAACTGTCAGGCTTTGTATAAAATGGTTAAACATGGGTTTCTTTACAGTGGAGTCGCTGGTCTCTTGCTCACCCCCATTATGCATTTTACACAGACGGCAGCTATCTCCCCCTGGGCACGTTGTCTGGTAACTGGCTTTAGTTCGCCTCTGTGTGCAATTCACAGGGTTTAAATATGATATGATAAAATATGATAAACATATTTTTAAACAATGTAAAAGAATGCAATTAAAATGTATTATATATATATACATTATGTGACACAGATCAAAAGATATCCAGTCTCTACCGTCTCTTATGGCTACTCCACTCATGGCTATATTTAGGTATATAGTGTATGATGGTGTAGAGTGACTTATAAAGCAGCTGCATGCACATGCACGCACACACACACACACACACACACACACACACACACACACACACACACCTTAAAGGCTGATGAGGTGAGTTTGTAGAGAGCCAGTGTGTGTGTGTGTGTGTGTCTGGGAGTGTTTGGGCTGATTCATGGACCTCACCACACACCCTGACAGCCTCCCTCTGCTGTCTCTTTATATCCTTCCTCGATATACTTCTCTCTCTCTCTCTCTCTCTCTCTCTCTCTCTCTCTCTCAACAGTATTTCTCTAGTTTTGCTGCAGGATCAGCCGTGTCCTGCCTGCGAGATGAAGCCTCAGATGAACTCTGTGTGTGTGTGTGTGTGTATGTCGGGGTTGGAGCAGAGAGAGAGAGGGAGAAAGTATGTGTATACCTCACACCATCTGCTTGTCTCTCTTTGTCCTAACTCAGTCTATCCTTTTCCTGGTGTATAGCCAGGGAACACAAGAGGTTTCTCTTTTTTTTTATTATATATATATATATATATATATATATATATATATATATATATATATAATAACCACAATTATTTTATTTAAGAAATGTCAAAGTGCTAAACACTTCCAAAACACTGAAGAGAGAGAGGAAATTGTATGTTTCCAAGTTTTAATGAGGACTGAGTGCTTTTAAATATAAAAAAAACTTAATGACACAGGGCTCCAAAATGGCACAACTTTCTGAGCGTTGCCTTTATGATCAGGAGGGTGTGAGTTCAAGTGATCTGAAACCATCTGAAACCTGGACCTCTCTCTCTCTCTCTCTCTTTGAGTCAGATAGCTCCCCTTCTCCCACATCACTTAGCATAATGCTATCCAACACAGGCAACTGTTAGAACTAGACAGTTGGTGTTCTCCTTCAAATGTCTTGAGCTTGTGTGATGTTGTGTTAACAGCAGTTTAAGCCTATGCTTGTCTCACCCTCCCATGGTGTGAGCAGGGAATTCAAAGTCCCGGTCTTTATTACAGCTCACGTTCAGTATTTCATGGAAGTCTTGCGGAAATGGCAGGAAATTCAGATAATTTAATTTAATTTTGTGACTTTTCTATGGAGATTTCACAAGCAGCAGTATTAGCAATAGCTGCTGTTCAAAATGGTTGAACGTACTATATTTAAAGACTGTCCAGATACTTTGGGACACATTGTACATTCCATGATATGTTGTGATAAGCATGTGATAAGCCTTTCATACATGTACTTTTTTTAATGGTATAATCCACGTGATTACTGCACATCAAGCTGTAAAATCAGAAATCACTAATTTATTCAAGGTCAGTCACAAAATACAAACGCAAACACAGAGATTAGCTTAGCAAAGGTCATATGATGACTCATTCGTGTCAATGTACTGTGCATTAATTCAGCTTTTCTCCTCACTGCTGTTATGAACATGGTCTTGTAGAGTTTGAACCTTTGGGTGTGTTGATGATTCCATGTGCACAGAAAGAGTTCAGTCCATTATCAGCTTTTCTTCTTTGACTATGCTGTGACTATGCTCCTAACTCACAAATCAATAGCAACCTTATCCAACCCCAAAAACACTGTGAACTTTCATTTAAACACAGATTTATTCTTAATATAAAGTGTCCACATGATGAGGATATGAAATAGTCGCAGAGTGCGTTTTAGTATCTTAGAAACAACCGTGATGTCAATGAGAGAAGGATTATTGTATTGGTACATAGCTTTTCTGGGACATGCTGATACAGTTGGTACATGTTTGTCTGTATTAAACCAAAACAATAAACAATAAATCCAAACACAAATTGTGTAATCACCAGAGACGAGCATGGATTGAAACTTCTTTGAAGCAGCTTCATATGAATCTAACATCACCCTGCCCAGAGCCCACTGTTGGCTACCTAAACTCAATAAAGTTCTGTGGCTGTGATCTAATAGTCACAGTGATTTGCCAACACTAAAGGCTTTACTGTAAAGGCTTTGCAGAACAGCAGAAACTGTGGAGGGGCAGATTATTTATTTCAGAAGGAAAGCTGGACAAAATTTTGGACACAGTGTCGATGTGTCAGTAATCGTTTTGTATAAATGAGTTTTTAAACAGTGCAGTATTGAGAAGTGTTTCTAGAGTGAGTGAAAGTATTTGAATAGTGTGTGTTAGTGTTAATGTACTAAGTGTTAGTGCTGTGTGTTAGTATTATCGTAGTGAGTGTTTGTGTTACTATTGTGTTAGTGTTAAGTGTTTTAATTTGTCTTAGTGTTATTGTTCCTCTAAAGTGTAGCCGTGAAAAATTGTTACCATTATTGTGTGTCAGTGTTGTATGTGATACTGTATCTGTAAGACTTCCTCCGCAGTGCAGGAGTGAGTTAGAGTTATTGTTGTATGTCTCAGTGTATGTGTTTCTCCACATTGCAGTAGTGTGTTAGTGTGATTGTGTGCTAATTTTGTGTTCCTGTTAGTGTTTCTCCACAGTGTTATTGTTTTGTGACCGTTTTTTTATGCATTAGTGTGTTTCTCTGCAGTGCAGTAGTGAGTTAATGTTATTTTTGTGTGACAGTTTTGAATATGTTACTGTATATGTTCCTCTGCAGTGCTTTAGTGAGTAAGTGTTATCGCTGTGTGATGTTGTTAGTGTAAGTGTTCCTATGCAGTGCAGGACTGAGACAGAGACATTGTAGTCTGTTATTGTTGTATTTGATATTGTTACTGTATGCATTTGCCTGCAGTGCACTAATCAGTTAGTGTTATTTTTGTCTGTTAGTGTGTTTCTATATAGTGCAGTAGTGAGTTAGTGTTGTTGTTGTGTGTTAGTGTAATTGTTCCTCTGCAGTGCAGTAGTGATTTAGTGTTTTTTTTGTCTGTTAGTGTTTTTCTCTGTAGTGCAGTAGTGAGTTAGTGTTGGTGTTGTGTGGTAGTGTAAGTGTTCCTCTGCAGTGCTTTAGTGAGTAAGTGTTAACGCTGTGTGATGTTGTTAGTGTAAGTGTTCCTCTGCAGTGCAGGACTGAGACAGAGACATTGAAGTCTGTTAGTGTTGTATTTGATATTGTTACTGTATGCATTTCCCTGCAGTGCAGGACTGAGACAGAGACATTGAAGTCTGTTAGTGTTGTATTTGATATTGTTACTGTATGCATTTCCCTGCAGTGCAGTAGTGAGTTAGTGTTATTTTTGTCTGTTAGTGTGTTTCTCTGTAGTGCAGTAGTGAGTTTGTGTTGTTGTTGTGTGTTAGTGTAAGTGTACCTCTGCAGTGCAGTAGTGAGTTAGTGTTATTTTTGTCTGTTAATGTGTTTCTCTGTAGTGCAGTAGTGAGTTAGTGTTATTGTTTTGTGTTAGTGTATGTGTTCCTCTGCAGTGCAGTAGTGAGTTAGTGTTATTTTTGTTTGTTAGTGTGGTTCTCTGTAGTGCAGTAGTGAGTTAGTGTTATTTTTGTCTGCTAGTGTGTTTGTCTGTAGTGCAGTAGTGAGTTAGTGTTATTTTTGTCTGTTAGTGTGTTTGTCTGTAGTGCAGTAGTGAGTTAGTGTTGGTGTTGTGTGGTAGTGTAAGTGTGCTTCTGCAGTGCAGTAATGAGTTAGTGTTATTTTTGTCTGTTAGTGTGTTTGTCTGTAGTGCAGTAGTGAGTTTGTGTTGTTGTTGTGTGGTAGTGTAAGTGTGCTTCTGCAGTGCAGTAATGAGTTAGTGTTATTTTTGTTTGTTAGTGTGTTTCTCTGTAGTGCAGTAGTGAGTTAGTGTTGTTGTTGTGTGTTAGTTTAAGTGTACCTCTACAGTGCAGTAGTGAGTTAGTGTTATTTTTGTTTGTTAGTGTTTTTCTCTGTAGTGCAGTAGTGAGTTAGTGTTATTTTTGTTTGTTAGTGTTTTTCTCTGTAGTGCAGTAGTGAGTTAGTGTTATTTTTGTTTGTTAGTGTTTTTCTCTGTAGTGCAGTAGTGAGTTAGTGTTATTTTGTTTGTTAGTGTTTTTCTCTGTAGTGCAGTAGTGAGTTAGTGTTGTTGTTGTGTGTTAGTTTAAGTGTACCTCTACAGTGCAGTAGTGAGTTAGTGTTATTTTTGTTTGTTAGTGTGTTTCTCTGTAGTGCAGTAGTGAGTTAGTGTTATTTTTGTTTGTTAGTGTTTTTCTCTGTAGTGCAGTAGTGAGTTAGTGTTGTTGTTGTGTGTTAGTTTAAGTGTACCTCTGCAGTGCAGTAGTGAGTTAGTGTTATTTTTGTTTGTTAGTGTGTTTCTCTGTAGTGCAGTAGTTAGTTAGTGTTGTTGTTGTGTGTTAGTTTAAGTGTACCTCTGCAGTGCAGTAGTGAGTTAGTGTTATTTTTGTTTGTTAGTGTGTTTCTCTGTAGTGCAGTAGTTAGTTAGTGTTGTTGTTGTGTGTTAGTGTAAGTGTTCCTCTGCAGTGCAGAAGTGAGTTAGTGTTATTTTTGTTTGTTAGTGTGTTTCTCTGTAGTGCAGTAGTGAGTTAGTGTTATTTTTGTTTGTTAGTGTTTTTCTCTGTAGTGCAGTAGTGAGTTAGTGTTGTTGTTGTTTGTTAGTTTAAGTGTACCTCTACAGTGCAGTAGTGAGTTAGTGTTATTTTTGTTTGTTAGTGTGTTTCTCTGTAGTGCAGTAGTGAGTTAGTGTTATTTTTGTTTGTTAGTGTTTTTCTCTGTAGTGCAGTAGTGAGTTAGTGTTGTTGTTGTGTGTTAGTTTAAGTGTACCTCTGCAGTGCAGTAGTGAGTTAGTGTTATTTTTGTTTGTTAGTGTGTTTCTCTGTAGTGCAGTAGTTAGTTAGTGTTGTTGTTGTGTGTTAGTGTAAGTGTTCCTCTGCATTGCAGTAGTGAGTTAGTGTTATTTTTGTTTGTTAGTGTGTTTCTCTGTAGTGCAGTAGTGAGTTAGTGTTATTTTTGTTTGTTACTGTGTTTCTCTGTAGTGCAGTAGTGAGTTAGTGTTGTTGTTGTGTCTTAGTTTAAGTGTACCTCTACAGTGCAGTAGTGAGTTAGTGTTATTTTTGTTTGTTAGTGTGTTTCTCTGTAGTGCAGTAGTGAGTTAGTGTTATTTTTGTTTGTTAGTGTTTTTCTCTGTAGTGCAGTAGTGAGTTAGTGTTGTTGTTGTGTGTTAGTTTAAGTGTACCTCTGCAGTGCAGTAGTGAGTTAGTGTTATTTTTGTTTGTTAGTGTGTTTCTCTGTAGTGCAGTAATGAGTTAGTGTTGTTGTTGTGTGTTAATGTGTTTCTCTGTAGTGCAGTAGTGAGTTAGTGTTGGTGTTGTGTGTTAGGTTAAGTGTTCCTCTGCAGTGCAGTAGTGAGTTAGTGTTATTTTTGTATGTTAGTGTGTTTCTCTGTAGTGCAGTAGTGAGTTAGTGTTGTTGTTGTGTGTTAGTTTAAGTGTCCCTCTGCAGTGCAGTAGTGAGTTAGTGTTATTGTTGTGTGTTAGTGTAATTGTTACTCTCCAGTGCAGTTGCAAGTTAGTGTTGTTGTTGTGTGTTACTGTGTTTCGATACAGTGCCATAGTGAGTTAGTGTTATTGTTGTGTGTTGGTGTAAATGTTCCTGAGCAGTGCAGCAGTGTGATAGTGTTATGGTTGTGTGTTGGTTTAAGTGTTCTCTCCTAGTGCAGCATGGAGTGTTATAGTTGTGTGTTACTCTAAAATGCACTAGTGAGTTAGTGTTATATTTGTTTTGGTGTAAGTGTTTTGCCGTAGTGCAGTATTGAGTTAATGTTATAGCTGTGTGTTGGTGTAAGTGTTTCTTTGCAGTGCAGCCGTGAGTTAGTGTTATTGTTGTGTGTTAGTGTAAGAGTTTCTAGGCAGGGCAGTAGTGAATCAGTGTTATATATGTGTGTAAGTGTATTGCTGCAGTGCAGTAGTGAGTTAGTGTTATTGCTGTTTGTTGATGTAAGTGTTTCTATGCAGGGCAGTATTGAGTTAGTGTTATATCTGTGTGTTAATGTTTTGCTGCAGAGCAGTAGTGAGTTAGTGTTATTGCTGTGTGTTGATGTAAGTGTTTCTATGCAGTGCAGTAGTGAGTTAGTGTTATATTTGTGTATTAATGTTTTGCTGCAGAGCAGTAGTGAGTTAGTGTTATTGCTGTGTGTTGATGTAAGTGTTTCTATGCAGTGCAGTAGTGAGTTAGTGTTATATTTTTGTGTTAGTGTTTTGCTGCAGTGCAGTTATTGTTGTGTGTTGGTGTAAGTGTCAGAGATATCATAGTCTGTAAGTGTTGTATTTGATACTTGTTATTGTATGTGCATCTTCGCAGTGCAGTAGTGAGTTAATGTTGTGAGTTAGTGTATGTGATTCTATGCAGTTTAGTAGCGAGGTAGTGTTATAGTTGTGTGTTAGTGTAAGAGTCCCTCTGCAGTGCAGGACTGAGGAGTATTTCAGTGGGTGCAGGTCAGTGCAGTGTTAAAGGAGAAAACACTGTACTTTGGCCTTTCTCACTCCCTGCCTCATTTCTCATTGCCCTGTTTTGCATTTTCAGCACTTTTATTTCCCCAATAAAGAGCAAGATTAAGCACTGAGTCCACATCTGTTCTCACACAAACACTACACCAAACGATATAGCATTGCTTTTGGAACACAAACCTGTGTATTCATTTTTTGTCTAGTTTGTTTATAATTTTTGACCTAATTTGAAAACTGCTCTTCACACAGTGTCATCTTTCAATATAAATAAAGCCAAGCAAGTGTGACATACGCAAAACATGGAGTGGAGTACAAAGTGGGGTATGAAATTAATGGAGTTAATAAAATAACAGCTATAAAATAAATTATAAAATAATAATAATTATTAAAAATAATAATAATAACACACACAGAAAGTGTTTTTTTGTTAAATACCAAGTTTTAGAGAATTTAGAATTAGAACTGTACACAATGGTGGTGACTGGAACCAGATGTCTGTAAAGTTTAATGATCATTTTGAAAAGAGTTTAACCTAAAATGTATTTTTATATTGTAAAAGTAGTAATTATCCCCAGGGTAAAAAATGCTTTTCAATTTTCCCAATCTTTTACCATTATGAATATTCCATATAAAAGTGGTGGAGGTCACTGCTGCTTGTAGAGAGCTCCATATAACCATGGAGTCACCTGGTTCCATTCAGCACCACTTTCAAGTAATGTCTTTGCATTTCTATCCAGTCAAAACACTGTTGGTAATATCAGTATTATGCAAATAATTTCACATTCTGTAAACATTCCCCATTAAGTTGATATCAAAGGCAAATACTGACCACATGATAAACATCACATCGCAGTTGGAGCTCCTTAAGGGCCACTGCTGGACAACAGAATGATGTCACTGATGTTTTATATATTTATTTAGTTTTCATTAGACGATAGACACTCTACAGTGTAATGTCTCCACTGCATAAAGCTGTATGTTAGGGCTAATATAATGAGCTGTGATTCCTCCAGTCAAAAACATCAAGGTCACACCAAGACTCCGTTTATCTTGTCCTCAGCAGTTAAATGTCATCTCTGTTTTTGTATACGTTAATAACATTACGTTCATCGATTTAACGTTTTTTCCTTTATTTTCACAAGCTGCTCATTAAATTATTAGATGTTTGGTAAATATATGAATGAAATGCTCCAAATATATAATTGTAATAATAATAATAATAATATTATCTCAATAAAAATATTATATAATAATAATAATAATAATAATAATAATAATAATAATTGCAATAGTAATAATAATAATAATTTTGTTCATTTCTATATGTAGTTGTTGATCAAGGCATTTAACTACATTGAAAAGAAGGGTCACCCTCAATGTACTCAGAGTTCTAAAAAAGGTGAATTAATTATTCAATCAATTTCTTCTGAGATGAAGGGTATTAATCTGGAATTTGATCTTCTTTAAAAGGTTTTACTCTAATTAAACATTGTTGTGAGACTGTGATGGCAGTCACATAAACAGTAGTGAGGAAAGGTACTGATGTTGGATGATTAGTTCGGGCTGACGGACACTTGGAGTTGTTATGGTAACATGTGCCTTTTCCTTTCATGATATTCCATTATACTGATTTTGGGACATATAGTATACTACTAAACACACACACACACACACACACACACACACACACAAACACAAACACTCAATTGCCACATGCCATCTTTGCACTGTCAGCCTCCACAATGGAAGTCAGCACTCTCTAAAGGAACAACCAATGTCAGCTACAAACTCATTAATGATAATGCACACATACACACACACACAAACACACACATATAGATAGAGAGAGAGAGAGCCAAATAAGCTACCCAAATTGCATCATGCTAATGCTAAAGTGTGTGCATTAAGTATAGCATAAATTACATATACATGCAAATGCATGCTACTCTCTCTCTCTCTCTCTCTCTCTCTCTCTCTCTCTCTCTCTCTCTCTCTCTCTCTCTCACACACACACACACACACACACACACACACACACACACACACACACACACACACACACACACAAATGGATGTCTAAACACTCCACCATCATAAATTGCATCATGCTAATGCATGATATGCTAAATCATGGCAAGCACTTACATGATGCAACTGATAGGTCTGTGAATGCATGTGTGTGTGTACGTGCACTTGTGTGTCTGTGTGTGTGTGTGTGTGTGTGTGTGTGTGGTGCTGCCTTCAAGTAATGTTGGGGCTGTTGTACTTATGATCAGCATAATTACAAGCTGGAAACTAAGGCAAAACTTCCAGAGTTCAAGGCATGGAACAAAAATACAGCCGTTGCTGTGGAAATGTTTTGTAGACTGGACATTTTTTTTAGTTTTTTATAGTGTTCAAACATATTTTCTCTCCTCTGACAATACAACATGTCTCCAAAAAAGGGGGGGATTTTCTGTTGGAAGTGCAGAGTCGTTTACTGTGGAGTTTAACTGGGCTCCTCACAGGGACACTTCTCACCATCTCAGTGGAGTTTTGGCCGTACACCAGGACAATTTTCACTGCAGTAGTGGAGCTGGATTGGACAAAGAATCTATAGTCTTTCCATCAGGGAAGTGGACTCTGTCAAACTAAGGTAGTTTTCAGTGCAGTAGTGAGTTTGACTGGGGAAAGACTATGTATGTAAATTTAAATGAATAATTAAAAAGATGCAAAATGATGCAAGAACCATAATCCTCCAATAGATATTTACTTACAGGACCTGTTTTAATTAAAAAATTAAAAATCTGATTTATTGTATGGAAAGGCAAAATGCTTAAACAAAACATGGCCAATGAACTAGAATTTTTGCATAATGTTCAGTACTAATACATACATTTATAGAAATACAGTACCAGTCAAATATTTGGACATTCCCACTCAGGGAAGGTTTCCATTGATTTAAGCCATTTTCCACATATTTTTAATGTACAACATCAGTCAAAAGTGTTCATATCTTCTCATTCATTGGGTTTTCTTTGTTTTCTATGTTGTACATGGATAAGGAAGACATTAATACTCTGGAATTATGTAGTAAATAAAAAAAAGTGTTAAACAAACCCAAATATATTTTATACTTTAGATTCTTTAAAGTAGCCACCTTTCGTTTTGATGACATTCTCTCAATCAGCTTCATGAGGTCATCACCTGGAATGGTTTTCAGTGAACAGCTGTGGCCTCATCAAGAGTTTATTTGTAGATTCCACTCGCCTTCTTAATGAGTTTGAGACCATAACTGTGCAGTTGTGCAGAGGTGGGGCTGGTACAGAGCTCTATACAGTGAACAGCCCTCTTCCACCAATGACTAATGAGAAGGTGTGTCCAGACTTTTGACTGAAACTGTGTATCTTAAGTTATTCGGTCAACTTCTGTAACAGCATCAATCTGGTCAGGGTCTCTGTGGTCCAAAGTCTATCCAGAATAATTGGGTGTAAGACAGGAAACTCCTTGGAGAGAGTTCATTTGACCCACCAGCGGGTTTTTAGACTGTGGGAGGACATCAAAGCCTCAGAGGAAACCAACACTGACACAGAGAGAACACAGCACACTCCTGGGGTGGGGATTGAACCCACAGCCCCAGAACCCTGAAGCTGTGCACCTTGCTCCCAGTGATTTTTTGTGGGACCCACTACAACCCTGAACTAGATAAAGAGTTACAATGAATGAATATTAATTTCTGATCCAGGTAGAGTAAGTGCTAATATCGGTTTCATTAATATTTATGTATCGTTATCAGCAAATCTGGACATGAAAATTAGACACTGATATTGGCCCACAATTCATATCACGGTGGCGCAGCAGGTAGGTGTCGCAGTCACACAGCTCCAGGGACCTTGAGGTTGTGGGTTCAATTCCCGCTCCGGGTGACCCTCTGTGAGGAGTTGGTGTGTTCTCTCTGTGTCCATGTGGGTTTCCTCCGGGTGCTCCAGTTTCCTCCAACAGTCCAAAAACACACGTTGGTAGGTGGATTGGTGTCTCAAAAGGGTCCGTAGGTGTGAATGTGTGAGTGAATGGGTGTATCTGTGTCGCCCTGTGAAGGACTGGTGCCCCCTCCAGGGTGTATTCCCGTCATGCGCCAAATGATTCCAGGTAGGCTCTGGACCCACCGCGACCCTGAACTGGATAAGGGTTACAGATAATGAATGAATGAATGAATCAAACATTTGCATTTGGAACTGCACAAATCAGATATGCATGCAGATGCAATCGGTCTCTCTCTCTCTCTCTCTCTCTCTCTCTCTCTCTCTCTATCACACACACATTCAGTACACACAGTTACAATTAAGTGCTTTTGAGGATATTCTACAGTGCACAGGCAAGCAGTGCTGAGCAGATCAATACACTCAGCTCTGTGAGTGTGTGTGTGTGTGTGTGTGTATGTGCCTCTGGAGGTGCATTCTGATGGAGTGGTGAGCAGCAGGAAGCTAAGCAGACTCTGTGAAATACCGAACAAATACACCTCCAAAAAACAGCAGAAAGCCAGCGCTCCTGTCAGTGATACTGAAGCATTTCGACGTATTACTCAAACATTTAGACAATTTTACCCCATTACACCGAATATACATCAGCTAGGACAAGCTGGGTGTATGAAATTTTCATTTTACAGCCATCAGTATCACTCCATCCCTTTCCCTTTTATCAACTATAAATCATACGAGATTAAAGCAGGACTGTGACTACACACAAATGTAGCTGATGAGTCAAGACATGATCGGTGTCTAAAGTTTTCTTATTTACACTTTCACTGACGCTACTGAAGGCTAATGTAGGCAACATGTTATGAAGGTTTATACAACACTAATTAGCATCAAATCAAAACCAACACACTTGCTTTCAAACTGCAGTAAAAACTGTTCATTAACCTCTAATATGTTCAATTACGTGTTTTCTGTATGACATGTTTACAATTGAACACATACATTCAATTGTACACACACAGAAAAATGTATGAAAATGGAGGCTCTGGTAAACACACTCATGAATCTAAGGGACCATGCCCAGTGAAACGTATTAACTAGTGGCATTGGAAGCACTGGGCTGTGGAACAGTAGACCTGGATATATAATGTACATTTGAAGCATCAAAACTGGATAATATTTGGAGGACCCAGAGGTATAGATTAAAAATTAAAAATTCTTAATAGCCAGCACACCTCAGTTATTATTTTCCATCAATCTTACATATACATTATTTCTATCTATCTGCCACTCTCTTATTTAGAAGGTAGCTTGTCCAAGAGACCAAGTTTAAAGTGTTTACAGGGCAAAACTTGATATACTGATTATGTATAACTAATGAAACCTCAAAAGATGGCCCAAGAACAAACAATAATCAAACTGCATTTGTATTAAATTGTAGTTCCAGTAATAGAACGTTATTAGCATACGTATGAGAAGGGAAATAAACTGTCACAAAAACTTTGTACCACCTCCAAGTGCATGAAAGTGTGAGAAACATCCCCAAAAGGTTTCATTACATACTATCTCCATTAGTTCCAATGTAAAACTAAAGAAGCAAACCTCAAACACCAGCACGTCTCAGCTGGGCGAACACAATCAGAGTAAAATGGAAAATTGAGTAAATTTGATTTTTTCCCAGGAACTATTGCTTTAAAAGTCTGGTGCTTAGTGACAGAAATGTGCAACAACAAGCTGCCCACGCTTCCCCAGTGCTCTGAAGAGAAAATAAAGCCATGAGACAAAAGAAGAGACAGAAAATTGCAGCTTTAAAAAGACAGAAGCATAATGCTGACCAACACAATGGCAGCAATTGCATCAATACTCAGGGGCTTTTTGCACTTCTGTCTTTCTCTCTCTCTGTCTGTCTCCCCCCACACCCCTGCCTTTCTTTCTCTCTCTCTCTCTCTGTCTCTCCCCTCTCCCCCAGCAAACCCCTCCACCATCCATAGAAACAGATCGATAATGTGATGTGTGAATTGCTGAGGTTTGTAAGAAAAACTGTGTAATCAAAGTATAACAACAGACGCTAAGGCCAATGTTATTTTAACATAACTTTCATCATAGTGTATGTTGGGGGCACCTTGATTTACAAAAAATATAGTAAATTAAAGCTTAATCAAAATGACTAAAAGAAAACAATATCAGAAGTTTAAATATGTGTACATTTATGATAGGTTTGTAGCAAAGGCAAAACTCTTTGCGGATAGAATGGAAATTGACTGGTGTTGAGCTGCTAGGGAGCAATGTACAATGAAATTGAAGGGTGTGAAAGAATCAGTCTCAGACATTACAAAATTGTTGTCCTTTCCACTGAATGTCACTGTCTTTTGAATAACAAGGGCACTAATTACTCAAAATATAAACCATTTAACAAGTTAACACCTCTGTGCATTGACTTGACAAGTCTCTGAAAGTGTCATTATTAAATTGGTAAGACATTACTATAAACCAACAGCAGCTCATCAAACTGTTGCAGCATCTAAAATCCCTCACTGTAGAGGTTGCCGGTATATGGTAGGTGTTTGGGGACATTTCCAGTCACATGACATCAGTTCAGTGAGCTTATTAGCATGTAACTTAGCATTTAGATTTCATATTGACCTCGTAATCCAGAGCATCCAGTGCCAAAAAAAAAGGTTTTTAACATTTTACCCAGAGTGCTACTAACAGCAATATTTTGAAAATCACATTCATTTCTTCATCGGCAAATCAGACCTGGAATCCCATGCATGGGCATGCCACTGAATACAGAATGAAAATATGACGGAAGTGGTCTTTTTTCAATCTTGGTCCATTTCAGTAGAAGGCAAAATGTCCTCAAACCTTCAAAAGACAGCGTAATATAAGAAAAATATATATAAATAAAAGTAAATAATTCAGTATTCAGGAATGTTCTGTAATGATTCAGTTAAAGCCAGACTTGACTCTTCCGCCCATCACTTCACACACTCCTCCACACACACCAGCACCAGCAAACACTTGCCGCACGATTTATGACACACTTTGTGACGCACATCAGTGTCCAACTCCAGAAAAAAAAGCTTATTGCAGTAATCAGCTTTTTACCAAACAGTCTTCATTACAGCAGAATGATGGGGCTTTAGAGCTGTGCGTAATAATCTCTCAACACATTTGATTTGTGACCATCAGTCAGGCTAAATGTCAAACAAAACCATTAGAACATCATTCACGCTCAAATGTGTCCAGCTCCGGTGTCCCACTGACAGAATCTAAAAGCTTTCAATGAGGAAACATTCTCTACAGTTGACCCCCATTTACAGCATTACACTGTCAACACAAAACATGGCATTCATAAGTGTGACAACAGATTCAACCTGAAATTATGAAATTCTCAGCCACAGTTAGATAAAGCAAAGCCAATATAAAATGCAGAAGAATAACCTTAAACAACAAGTCAAACCTCCAATAATTAATTTGAAAATATACCACATTTGAATCAAGTTTAATTTCAAATTTAATGTTGGCTTGCAACTAAAAATACAATAGAAATAGACTATTTCTGAGGCTGACTCATGAGGTTTACAAATGTACAATATACAAAAATATCTTACATCTGTAAACATTGATAACAGAGGAACTCTAGAATAATGATTCCTAAATGCAATAAATTCTAGCTAAATATTAGATTTGTTTGAATTAAAAAATGTTCAACATATACATTGTGGCAGTGAGGGTTGCCAACACATTTCACGTTACATGACGAACACGTCTGACTAAGTTGACAAGTTCTATATATCATACATATAGATATGTAGCCTAAATAAACAAATAGTATGTGAAAAAATGTAAAATAACACATTTAAATGTAACCACAATTCTTTCAAGTCGTTTTAAATCAAATCATAGTTGATTTAATTTATATCACTAGACATTTCGTGGTTGGCCAAATAAGCCAGTGAGGTTTAATAACAAGTCTTAACCTAAAAATTGAATGGAGGAAAAATCACTTTTATACTATTACAGTGGCAACAAACCAAATGTCATAACACATCTAAATTAGTATTTTTATTGTGAGTGTTTTTTATTGTATAGTTAAAATTCTAACTATAACTACTTAATTACAAAAACATATACTAACAATAAACAAATGATTTGCTGTAATTCAGTCAGTTAACAATATTACAACGTTTTGGCTGAAGAAGCAAAGAAGAACAATAATATGCAAGAACAATAACCATCAGGCCGTAACCAGGTTATAATCATGAACCAGGTCCCCGCACACTTAAATCTCTCAGCAATAATGTGTTGAATTGCCACATTTACCGACACCCATTTTGGTTATTACCATTTTAATACAATTTAGCACATTTTTTTATGCCATACAAAAACACTGACCTATCCAGGCCCTGCCTACAAATATGTCCTTCCAAAGCCACTGTTGCTAGCTTGGACAAGCTTTGATGAGCGCTGTTTAAAATCCCACAGAACACAATGAGAAACTAAGAAACAATGAGTGTACATACAGAATGTGTGATTGTGCATTGTTACACTGATTCAAAGTATTTATTATCCATTCATTCATTATCTGTAACCGCCTATTCACTTCAGAGTGGCAGTGGGTCCGGAGCCTACCCGGAATCACCAGTCACAAGGCAGGGACACACTCTGGAGTGAGCGCCAATCCTTCACAGGGTGACATATTCACACATTCAGTATTTATTATTATTATTATTATTATTATTGTATAATCAAATTCACTGGCATATTGGTAAAGATTTGGTCTTTAAACCTAGTTAATATTTATTTACTACAACAAACTGGAAACACCGTGTTATGGGGAGAGTCTATAAAATGTTGTTAACTTCTTATTTGGTTGAAAGGTATTTTTTGTCAATTCTTTTGTTTTGTTAGTCATTTTATTTGATGTTGCCATTGTTTATGCAAGTCCATTATTTCCATTGTTTCTCCTCTGAAATGTATTTTGCCAAGTTGGACCTACATCAGAGTCATGTTGTTGTCACCAAACCATGAAATGCACAAGCTAAAACCATTCCTATGATGTAGAGTTACACTCTTAACAATAAAGGTGTTACAAAATGTTATTTGAGAGATTCCATAAAGAACCAATTGGGTAAAGAACTTTAAGATCAAGTGATGGATTTTTAAACCTTTAAAAGGTTTAAAATTATCCTTTTTGGAACCAAAAGTGGTTCTTCAATGGCGTTGCTCAAAGAAACCTTTGTAGCATCGTTATTTTTAAGGACACAGAGAGAGAGAGAGAGAGAGTCAGTGCATGAATGCTGACACTGCAAAACTACCAGTCCTTCCTGCTCTTTTTCTCTCCACCCGGCTCACTCTCGTTTTTTCCTCCACCACATGCTTTTTTAATCACTTCTTGCCTAATTAAGGCCTTTGAGAAACCGGAGAACAAACACTTTCTGTCAAAGAAGTAGGAGGGATTAGGAGTGTGTGTGTGAGTGTGTGAGTGAGAGAGAGAGGGAGGGAGAGGGAGTTTGATAATACTGAGCTTCTATACAGAAGGATAGCGCCATACAAACAGCAGAAAATATATAAATAGATAATACAGATATATAGAAAATACAATTCTCCCTCATGGAACACAGAAAACACACACACACTCCAGCAACTACAGCAACTAAACCTCCGCCTACAGAAGAGTGTGTGATGGTGTAAATGATGGTGTCAGTTTGTAACAGAATCTCCACTGACGTAAGAAATAAACCAAAAATAAATAAATACATAAATTATCCAAAACCACAAATCAGACGTTTTAGCCAAGTATAGATTACACAACGTCCAGCCAACTCATGATTGGCCAAATACATGGAATACCAGCCAAGATCAACCTCCAGAGGAAAGAAAAATGAAAAGAGCAACACACATAACATTATACAGCAACAGTATATCAGCAGTAACACCAGACATGGCAGTTTTACCCTGTTAAAAACCCCTTAAGTGCCCGCACTCTGACAGATATATATCCATTGGAATATACACCAGAATGTATGCATGCACATTAATTAGTTCTATTTGTTTTACTCTACTGATATATACTCCAATGTTAAAGGGGAATTCCACATTTCACAGAAAGGGAGTGATGGGGACCACACATCCAAAGACTATAGACGTTATTATATAATCCATTTCCTGATCCCTGAGACGTTGTTTTGGGATATTATTTGGTCTCAAACGTGTGTGTGTGTGTGCGTTATTATCAATTTAAGGCAGATAGTTAGTTTCATGCTTGGGGCTGTAGAACAAAACAATCAGCAATGAAAAATGCTGAGATTTATCCCAAAGTACATCCATAGATATCCCCACACACAGCAAACTCACCAGCGTTAAATCAGCATTATTAGTATTAAATTAACACTGTGAGTTTTAAAATGTGACACTCTAATACACACTCTCAGTGTTAATTTAACAGTAAAAGTGCTGCTTGAATATATAATTTTCTCTTAAATATGTTTTGAATACACTTTTATTAATGGCAAGTGTGACTGCAAATCTGAGGTGTTTTTCCATTTAAACCCCACAAAATAAGTATCAGCATTCATTACATTGGTTAATTTAATCATTTAAAAAAATAGCATAACAGTTTCTAATTCAAATTTACATGAATATGAAAGATAACAAACACACGCTACACAATTTTACATGTATCTCTTTATATCTTCAAACAGCTCACAGCCTTGCTCAGATGGCTCTGGGTTCTGAAGACCACGCTCTTCTGAGAAACGTTGAGAATATTCTCTCCAGGCTTTTGTATAGATTCTTTCTCTCTTTTTTTTACTCCAGGAGGTGATGGGCTAGAGCAGACTGTGTTGGAACATGTGTGTGGGAGTTCACACGTGAGAAATAAAAGTTTTATAAAAAGTTTAAAAAAAAATCACCAGTTTTTCAAGGTCATAACATTAACAGTGGTGTATTTTTGAGCGTCCTCGTTTCACAGAGAAGAAAATCTCAAATTTCAACTTTGAGCTCAAAAGTCAAGCTCAAATGAAGCAGGAAGAAAAATAAATTGGTGGACACCAATTATGAGTGAATTAAACTATTTTTACATGAACCTACTTTGGACAAAGATATTCAGTGTAATCTACAAAGGAAAGTGCTGATCAATGGAATGGGACAAATGTCACCATGTCCACTGTCTAGAGTAGATTAGAGGGGGTATAAAACCCTAGCGTGGGGTTGTGGAGCAGTGCAGTTGTGTCCTCTGGAGTGATGGAGCTCCATGTAATATTTTTTGGTTTGAGTAGGAGTGGCAATTTTGATCCAGAACTAATCATCCAACATCAGTACCTGACCTCAGTAATGCACTATTTGCTGCCGTCATATCAGTAATGCAGTATTTCTGCCCTTCATTTCAGAACAAATGTTAGATTAGACGATGTGTACAAACACACATTATCAGTGATGGACAAAAACCATGGTAACCTCTTCCAATAAAGCCAATTTGCTAATTTGGCCCACACACACCACTATATATATATAACTCTTTCTTTGGTGTGGTGAGATATCATTCTTTTATTATATTGTTCTGTAATAAACGATAAGACACAAAAGAAAAATCGCAGACAAATGAATTTTTCCTCTGAAGCTGGAATCATGTAAAAGGAGCTGATGTTCTTCCAACAACAACTGTATGTGCGAGTGAAAGTAAAAAAGTATTTGTACTGTATTTAAACATATAAACATAGTCAATTGTATAAATAAATATTTTTAAATATATTTTAAAATTAACAGTCCTTTTTTTTTGGGTGGTTTATGGTCATTAATGGAGTTCATGTGTATAATCAAACACAAATAACCTATTCAGCATGTTCTTTGGCCAAATGAAAACACCCAACTCAATTCGACCCAATGATTTCAAGTTGGAATTATACCAAAGAAAACATTTTATTACGAAAGAGATGCTATACTTGAGTGATCGTAAAGTGTCATTAAAACATTTAAACACACTCAGTTAAAGGTTTTAACACATCCATGAAGTCTCCTTTGTTTGGTGGTGAGCAATGCAGTGCCAAATGGACTGTATATGTGCAGTAAACAACATTAAATAATGCAGTTGTTTTGTCTGGTCAGACGGAACACATTTTAACAGAATTAATCTAAATAAATTCCAAATCGGCCATGGATACAAATGTAATTTATTAAACCACTGGCAGAAATAAATAAATAATAAAAAAACAAAAAACAAAAAACAAAAGGAGAGTTCTGATTTCAAACATAGAAGTTACATTTGTTTAGCAACCATGAAAAACTGTTTGATCACCAGGAAAAACACAAGGTGCTTCAGTGACTCTTTACCTGCAGGTTTTAAAAGTGACCACATGCCCCAACTGCGTCGCCATGTGACATTTCTATGCAATTTAATATAAAATAATAATAATATATGAAATTGAAATAATATATATTATCTACCGGAGCAGATGTTGATATAATATTAGTAATATTCATTATTTGTCTGAAAACTGGCCTTTTTTTCTGTCTAAGTAAGGAAAAAAAATAAAAAAAATAAAAAAAATCTGACCAAGGGGATATTTCACAAAGCAGGATTTTTCAGTTAGACAGATAAGCCCAATGACCGATCATTTAAATAGTGATACAGTGCCAGATCTCCAAAAATGAGTGCATATACTGCTAAAATGACAAGCTCTGTTATTTGGTATTTTTATACAATATGATTCATTCTTAGCTGTTTTTACATTTACCAAGCAAGCTCCCATCCACTGGTGGCACTGTTTTACTAAATCCATGTAAACTCTCTCTTATTTCCCCAAAGAAATGGTGTATGGCATAGTCTGTACATGCTAAACTGTTCAGCTAGCAACAGGCTAACACGTTATCCCATCTCCCCTTGTCTGTTCTTTCCCAGTCCACTCACTGTGAATATTGTCCCGTAAAATACACTGCAGTCACTTGTGATTTACTTTTATTCATTAAGTGCATTCATTAACCGTCAATGTAACATTTTAAGAGAATTCAACTTTTGTTTTTGTTTTTTATTCTCTTTTAGCTGACTTGTAGTTAAAAGTTAGCTCTGCTTTGTGAAATGCTGGTCTTTATTCAACTATGCTTTTATCTTGTGTTACAAAACACCAATAACAACAATGAGATGTTCACTAGAACACAGCTCTGAAAGGGAAAGCAGACCTAGGATAAATGAAATAGAATTTCCTCAAGATAAATCCCTCCAGTGAATTGTTTAGACCCTCGTACGTTAGTCATTTATTGGACAATTTAGTGGATTCAGAAAGTGCATGATTTTTTTGTTTTCATCAGAAAATAATAGAGTTAACAAAAGAGAGAGGAAAGTGATAAAACAGGAAAATAAGTTATTTCTCCTTAAAGCATTAAGCCTCTTTTCTTTCCAATGATTACCCTTCTATTTTTGGTCGACTCCTGCAGGGAAACAATGGGGTAGCACTGTCTCCCTCTTGTGGACAATGTCGGGAGTGACTGCTGACGTCAAATGAGGGTGGCGGGGTGGGGGGGAGGGGGGCGGATCAATAAATCTCAGTTTCACCAAGTGGGAGGATGTATCTTGTATCTTTTCCACACAGCAAACCTCCAGGCTCTGTTTCACTGAAACTGGGATAAAGGCAAATGTGTTGATGTTAGACCAGCACCGTCTTGGTCCTCTTTTCTGATTTTCATAGCAGCAGTGGGAGGTTTGTTGGACCTCGGCAGGTTCATAGACCTTTTACTAATTTGCCTTAAAGAGTTAAAAACAAAAACGTTAACATAACAAACAAAAGTCCAGGGCCAAAGCACTACATCGACTGTATTCCCCACAAAAAAATAAGCTTTTCATTGGTACCCTTTTATTCGATTTAAGATATTTTTTTGGTCATTTTTTCTCCTTTTTATTATGAAGGCTATACCAGACGCATAATCACTATACATAGATTTAACATTACCTTTACAATTAAATCTGTCACTGAAATTACAGAATAAATATATGCACATTTATTTTTTTTTATCCTTTTCAAATCTTTGTGAGAGAGAAAACATTAAAAGTGCTTCCTACAAAGCCGTTAGTGATAATAATATCCAGAAGCATTTTGTTTTAAGAAAGTGCGTCGAACTCCATAAAATCTCGAGTGTCTTTTTTTTTTTCTTTTTTTCTTTTTTTTTTTTTGTATTCACAAATCCTTGGGTGTGTCCTTGAGAGAGAAAGACAGAGGGGACCTCGGGAGTCCTTTTATAATTGTAATAATAATAATATATAAAATAAATAGACCACTGAACAGTAATGCGTTGCAGTATCTCTATTGAAAGTGAATTAATAATATTTTTTGAACTCTTCTTTTCAGCAATAACCTCACACACCTGTTTTGCAGTTGAATGCATGCGGCAAACTGCAATAGTCTATAAACCGTGAGAGACAAGCTGCCATCAAGGCTTAGTCTAAATGGTTTTGTGTGTTGGTGTGTGTTTGTGTGTGAGTGATGCTTCTCCCATTGGCTCCAGCAGCCACAAACAAATCTGTTCTGTATAAAAATAAGGGGTTGATAACATTGCTGGCTACTCTGAGAAAGAAAGGGAAAAAAAGAACAAACTCAAAACAAAAAAATAAAATAAAAATCAAAAGGCACTTCATTGGATATATCTGAGTATGGCCTTTCCTCCAAAGCCACTTGGGGGAAACACATTTTTGTGATATATATATTTATATAGAGATTAACTTGTCATGCTGTTTTTCGATACTTTTTTGTGGTGGTGGTGGTGGTGGTGTTGTTGGTGGTAGTAGTGATAGGTAGGGGGCGCTAAAATGAGCTTTTATTGTAATTTTCCTTTATTAATTAAAACCTGTACGATTTCTCCAAGACTTCGAGGTAATCCGGCTTGGTTTGGAGTTTGGCCCTTAACTCGAGGTATTCACTTTGGGATTGTTCTGGAAATCCTTTGCCCCCAGCAAAAAGCAGTGTCTCTTTTAACCGGGCGTCCTGCTGCACATCCGGGTACTGAACGCCCGGCGGGTGTGCGTGCGCCATGTGTACGTGCTTGAGTCTTGGTGCCGTGCTGTAAAGACAGTCAACGAATCCCACTGCTTGTGGAGATCTCTGCTGGCTGTCGATGGCACTGGGGCACAACAGGCCATTCTCGTGAAGCCGTGATCGGTCCACTGTGACTATGGTGTTCAGCTGCGATGTGGAAACAGCTGCTGTCCACTCCTGCTCCTTTTCCAGCAGCGTCCGGTAACTGGTGCCTCCATTCTCCTTTTGTTCTGCCTCCATTTCCCCCTCTCTGGGTTTGTAGATGGGGTTGTTGCACATGTGTGCCACAGGATGAGGGATGTAGTCATAAACATGGCCTGGAGGTTTCTCAGGCGTAGCCGCTGTAGCCCGTTCCTCAAATTGCATCTGAATCCCAGTCAGATCCACCTCCTGCCTCTTTCTGAAAGGCACATCTTTATTCCTCCGTCTTCTCAGGACGAATGCGAAGAGGCCAGCCGCTGCAAAAACAGCACAAATAAACAGAACCAGCAAACTCAGGATCAAGACAGAGAGTGGGACCGCAGATCCTGCAGATGATGGAGAAGCGTGGCCTGATCCTGATGTGCTTTGGGAAGTAACATCGAGAGCCGGGGAGCTTGGAGCAGCATATTTCAACTCTGGACATATAACCTCCGCCTCCAAACTGCGAAGATCCTTTCCAGTATGACTCTCAGGAGTCCTGCAGATGACTTCACCAACCACAATGACAGAGCTCAGCTTCTCCACCCACCGTTTGAGTGGCACAATTGCACAAGTGCAGTCCCATGGATTCTGCTGCAGGTCCACCTGCACCACAGCTCGCAGATGCTCCAGCACACCCTCCACAGGCAGGTGAAGGAAGTAGTTGTTGCGCAGGTTCAGCCTGGCCAGAGACGTTCCAGCAAAAGCATCCGCGGGAAGGGCACGCAGCAGGTTGTCATTCAGGAAGACCAACTGCAGATTTGGCATCAGACTGAAAGCTGCCGGCTCCAGCTCCCGGATTACGTTGTACTCCAGGTAAAGGTAGCTCAGAGCGTGAAGACCACGGAACATTCCAGGGGTCAGACGCTCAATGTCGTTCCCATTCAAATACAGGCTCTTCAAGTTGGGCAAGTTGATAAATGCACTCTCCTGGACATACGATATCCGGTTGTTTCCCAGATGGAGCAAATCCAGGCTTGAGAAGTTCCAAAAGTCTGACCTATAGATCTTCTGGATGAGGTTCCCACTCAGATAGAGCTTCTTGGCATTGAGTGGGCGGGGCAAAAGCTCCGAAATGTTGTGGAAAGCTTTCTCTTTGCAGTTCACTGTCAATCCCAGGTCACTGATGTGCAAGTTGCATGTGCACCCTGCGGGGCAAATTATTGGGATAGGGGGCCGAGTCTGATAACCGGGCACAGGTGGCTGATTGGGACCTGGATAGATGCTTCGTGCTGTGGGTGGAGTTTTTGTGGGTCTTGGACGTTTTGTAGGCTTTGGATGCCTCTCCCTGTATTCCACTGAGGATGCTGTGTTGTGGAAGGACGAAAGCATGGACGAGGGTTTGGTGGGCCATGCTCTCTCCCCAACCAACTGCAATCTTGGCACGCCATATTTGGCCTCAATCTCAGCCTCAGAAAGCGTGGGGCACAGCTCTCGTCTTGTGATCTCACGCAAGTCCTTGCCATGCAAGTGAAATGGATGCTCGCAAGCCACGTCACCTACAAGCGCAGCGTACGGTATTCGCTCCAGCCACGATTTGAGCTGCACAATTTCACAAGCACAGTTCCATGGGTTCTCTTCCAGCTGGATCTCCATGAGGGCACGGCCCACATACTCCAGAGTTCCTTGATAAGGCAGGTTCTTTAAGCGGTTGCCTCGCAAGTCAAGGTGCGTTAGCGACACAGACCTGAAAAGTGAGCTGGGCAGAACAGGTATCAAATTGTCATTGAGGATAAGCACTCGGAGCTTGTGCAAATTGCGGAAAGCCCCACTTTCTATCCTCTTGATGACATTGTAATCCGCCTGCAGATACTCAAGGCTCTCCAGGCCCAGGAACGTGTCATTCCTGAACACCTCCAGCTTGTTCTCATGCAGGAAGAGCTTTTTTAAAATGGCAAGGCCATTGAAAGCACCTGCGTGGATGTCCTGCAATGCATTGTTTCCAAGGTTTAGAGACACGGCATTGTTGAGATGCAGGAAGCTGTTGAAATACAGCCTCCGCATAGCGTTCCTCTGCAGGTTGAGCTTGAAAGGTCTAGTCCAGGTCTGAGAGATCTGGCTGACGTTGGTGAAGCCCTTGCTGTCGCAGTGGACGTGGAAGACCCCCTCCTTGACCTCACAACTGCAGGGGTCGAAGCACGGCTCATCCACTTCCTCCGACTCATCCAGGAGAGGGATCGGCGTGGTGCATCCTAAAGCGATCGAGCTCAGCAGGGTTACCCACAGCATGCTGCCGCCGAGAACCTGGTGGAGGTACGGCCAACAGCCACGTCACAGCACTGAGAGAGAGAGAAGGAAAGAGCAAGGGTTTTCATTTTTTACAGTCTTAACAGACTCTTAAGTGTGCAGTTTTCTAAACACTAAAATGTCCATTCTCTTTAGCACTGTATTGTCACAGCGAAAAATAACCATCATGAATAAAAATGTGATCAAGAGGAAAGAAACTCAGATTTAGAGCTAAGAGAATGTATTAAGATACTCATGGATTTTTACATTTAGCTCGCTTTGGTTGTGTGGGGACTTTTCCCTTTTTGTAAATTATTCATACATTTTGTAAATCTAGAAAGTATCTTAGACTCCCCAGTGTTACAGCTGTGTGAGAGAGATATTCAGAGCAAAGGGTATACACTGTTCTCGGTCTGTTGCTCATGGAAATGTTTTCAGAGCTTTACATCCAGCTGGTGAGGTGGTAGCGAGAGCTTTCTCCTAAGCAAACATTGTACAAAATGTATGTCATTTCCATCGTTAATTTAAACAGAGCTAAGAGGACTAACGTTGGTAGTCATGGAAACAACACTGGACTTTTACACTGGGTTTCACTCTAAGCAACAAAAAAAAATATTACAATAAAAGTGTCCTTGTTTTTCAGAATAGTAGAACAGATGGAAATACTTTTTAAAAGGTTGGTTGAAGACCCTGGTACTTGAGGAATTCCATCACAGCGAAGAATTTAACCATGTAATGAACCCTCTATGGATACGAATGACTCTTTGAATCGCCACAGTTATAGATCCACACTATCAGAGCTTCAATCCTTGATTAACGTGATTTAAAAGCAACCTCTAGCATTTTCAATGTGTTAATATTTAATGATGAATGAACTAATAAAAATGATTCAGAAGTGATTAAAATGACATATGGTTCCATTAATTTCCATTCAGATTCTAGAAGGATTTCCCGAACTCTTCCCACAGTTTTGGAGAAAAAATATATAACCACTGCCTTTAATTTAGAACTCCCAATAAATCACAGAAGGGTGACATGCAAAAGAATTTCTCTTTTGAAAAGTTATGATGGTTAGTTTGGTCAGTGACTTTAGACCTATATGTAATCTAGGTTGGACCTAATATATCTGGGTTTTCTGGGTGTTTATACATGAACAATATGTACAAACATCAGTTTAAATGCACCAGGTTTCTAAGCTGTCTAGGAATGTCGAAGCTAAAATAACACACGCCTAGCTTACAAGAAAAGTTACGTATTTAGCATGTAACATCGGTCAGCCTCGCAAATATGTATCAGTCAACACAATATTTAACATTTAGAGCCAATATATTGAATCCATATGACTTTAAAAAAGACAGTAGCATATATATATATATATATATATAACCCATACATTTGTAAAGACATTTTCATCTCTCTAACAAAATTTACTACTAATCATACAGCACTTATATTTCTCATCAGGGTAAAAGCCAGCTCTTAACATCATATTTAATGGAAAGCAAGTTGCTCTGGATACCATTGTTGTATTAATAAAGCCTCATATGTAGTAGCTCTAAAGCAGACGGCAAAGACAGTCTTTTAATCTCAGAATCAATGGAACAAGATATGTTTCAAAACATTTTGGAAATTTCTATTGGTCACTTCACCGACATATTAACAGTGACACTGGCAACAGGCATTTTTGAATCCTGTGTTTTCACAACAGATGTCATGGGGAAATGACAGTTGAATGAAATCCCCATAGCTTCACTTTAAGTCCTGTTAAATATCTTCATTAGTGTTCAAATAGAAATCACACCCAAAAAAATGACAAAAAAAAAATGAATAATAGATGTTGAATGCACTGAAGGCATGAGTGGAGCACTGAGTGTTCTGATGAAGGAATGAAGGTGAACACTGGTGGGTGGATGGGGACAGGACGGTGTGTGTGTGTGTGTGTATATATATGTATGTGTGTGTGTCACCTGAATTATTAGACATGTCAGTGACGTTGCAGTTTTCCAGCACAATCACTTCTTCACACGCTTAAGCATCACATCATGCCTCTGATGTCTATGATGTATCTTGTACCTTCTCTCTTTCTTGATGTCTCTCTCTCTCTCTCTCTCTCTCTCTCTCTCTCTCTCTCTCTCTCTCTCTCTCCTTTGATTTATCTCTGTACATATAGCTATAAGACACTCACATATGACAGCTCTCTCTCTCTCTCTCTCTCTCTCTCTCTCTCTCTCCTGTTATTCTATTCTGTTTAAAGTTTCTGATAAATCATGTCCTATTTTCACCACTCTCTCTTCTATTGTAAAGGTTTCAAGCCCCTCTGGGACATCTCGTCCTATCTTTTCCTCCATTTCTTCTCTGTCTCTCCTTACATCAATCTGCAGCATCTCTTTCTCCATCTGCATCTCTCCCCTCCCTCTCTCTGCATTTTATTCTGAAGGCTTTCGTATCCTCTCTCTCTCTCTCTCTCTCTCTCTCTCTCTCTCTCTCTCTCTCTCTCTCTCTCTCTCTCTCTCTCTCAGCCCGGGACAGAGGGCAGTGTTTGGTTTTAATGTTGTTATTAATAGTGTGTTTCTCTCTGAGTCTTACCACAGGAAGAAGAGCATTCCATTTCGGAGAAAAGGGGAAAAGGTGAAAAAAGCCAGTGGCTTCCTTCTTCTGTTTGTTGTTTACCAAGCGACGCATTTTTCCCAAAACACAAACAAACAAGAGAACCAAAAAAAAATCCGCCCAAAAATTAGGGTCAACAAAAATGACCACAAAAAAAAAAAAAGAAGAAAAAAACAACCACAACGGAACGCCAATCAGATCACGGTGTTCTTCTCCCAAAGCGCGAGCAGATACCCAGCGAGCGCGAGAGAGTCACGCTCCCAAAACCCTCGGCTCGAGCGGGTTCTCGAAGAGGAGAAGAGAATCCGTTTGGCGCGAGACAATCCGTCAGCATCCATCCGTGCGTGCAGCAGCAGGAGCGAGGGGCCGAGAAACGGTGGGGGAAGAAAAAAAAAAAAAAAAAAACAAGAGGAAGAAGTCTCGGATGATCGGCAGCCTCCGGGTCTCTCGTGTTTGCGCGCGCGCGCGCCGTGTGTGTATGTGTATGTGAATGAGAGAGAGCTCGGGTGCGCGCAACAGCGACTCAGCCCCGAGAATGTGTTGCGTATATTCCCAGGCAGCAGCAGGTTACCTACTCGGCTTTAATGGGCTCCAACTTTCCATCTCTAGCGCGCGCTTGAAGGGACGAGGGCGCGTGCACTGCAATGAGAGAAAAGATGGGGAGAGAGAGAGAGAGAGAGAGAGAGAGAGAGAGAGAGAGAGAGAGAGAGAGAGAGAGACTGCGATGAAATAAATAGTAATCATTTACGCATAGCAACATAGTCACATATATATGCAGCTAACACAGTCAAAGGCGCGAGCGCAATCTCGCGCTCCATGGAAACGAATCGGAATGAGGAAAATTAAGGGAATTTTCACCGCAACGAAAAAAAAAAAGAAAAACCGCGGACTGTCTCTCTGCAAAAGAGGGGGGAAGCGAACACACACACACACACACACACACACACACACACACACACTGTCCCTCTCTCTCACTGCAATGAAACAGAGTCTCTCTCACACACACACACACACACACACACACACACACACACACACACACAGGCTGTCGCTGCCCCGAAACAAACCAAGAAAGAATAAAAACATAAAAAAATAAATCAAAACAAAATAGAACCCCCACAAAACTGTATCCGAAAAAAGCGCGCGTGCACGAGCGCGCAATCCGTTAATTATGTCCAGCAAGCACAAATCAGTCCGTACATCTCCTTCCTCGCCGCTGATGCATCACACACACTCTGGGCTGAGAGGCGAGGAAACGGGAACTAAACAAATATTAAATCAAATAAATAAATAAATAAATAAATAAATAAATAAATAAATAAATAAATAAATAGAACACCCTAGAGTTTCTTGCTCTGGGTTTGACTCTGAAAAGCTCCGAGCCTCACACAGCGGCCAGAAGGTCTTCAGCAAGGAGCTTGGGATAAAAGGATGAAAGATAAAAAAAGATAATAAAAACACACAAACAAACCTCACCTCGTTTTTTAAAGCAGTTTGGTAGCATCCGAAAGAGAGAGAAGCCCGTGAAGGGAGAGCTTAAAGATTGTTGATCTGTCCTCCGTCTTCTCCGTGTGCTTATTCTCTCTCTCTCTCTCTCTCTCTCTCTCTCTCTCTCTCTCTCTCTCTCTCTCTCTCCTTCCCGATAAGACCGAGGCAAACGAGGGGAGATGAAGACGTGATGGGAATGTAACGTCCTCTCCTCTTTTCTCTTCTTACTCTCTCTCTCTCTCTCTCTCTCTCTCTCTCTCTCACTCTCTCTCTCACTCTCTCTCTCTATCCGTAATCTGATAGAGTGTGT